>NW_026533220.1:0-22500 GCF_028296485.1 Oppia nitens | reverse complement strand
ATAAATATTATTGGCCAACGACTACTACAAATTAAATTAATTTATATATTATTATAATTATTATTATTTTAGCTATTAATTAGTATTGACTGTAATAATACTGTAATCTCTATATTAGATTTAAATGTGTAAATAAATCTATTTTTATTAAACATTTTGAAATTTTTTATATTATTTTTTTGAACACAGATTTCTGAAAAAAAATCTAAAATTTAAAGATTCAGTAAACTTGTCATTAATTTTTCAAAAATAAAAAAAAAAGTATTTTTAGTTTTAATTTGTTTTATATAAGTAAATGTATTATATGTATACAAGTTTTAACAATAATTTTTTAATTATTTATAATAATTAATTTGGAAATATTATTAACTATTTATTTAATTATTATAAAATTAAAATATTAATAAATAACAAAAATAAATAAATAACATTATTAACAATCATATGTATTTGTTATCGTATAAATTGTTTGTTGATTTTCAATATAATTATTATAATTATTTTCATTAAAATTATTATTATTTTGTTGTTGTAATTGATTTTGTAAATTAATAATAAATTGTAACGGTATAAAATTAGGTAATTGTTGTAAATTAGCATGCTCATTTTGTTTAGTCCTAATAAAACTATTATTATTATTATTATTATTATTATTGTTTGTTGTAACATGATAGATTTCGGGTTCAATTCTAGTTAATACTAGATAGCAAGCATGTATTGACCCGGGTATCCAACCCAGGCAAGTTAATAGTAGATTAATTAGCAAGGTCGATGACCACCATGATTTTGTTAGTATTACAATTGATATAGGTGGCACTAAACAAGCTAGCAACAATTTTACTAGACACATTTATTTATTTTTTGTTTGTTTAATTTGAAGTTAGATAAAATTTTATTATTTAATTAATTTGATAATTAACAATTTAATTTAAATTAATTATTAAGTTTTCAAAAAAAAAACAATTTGTAATTATTATTTATTTAGTTAATTCACAAAATACAATAAACAATTAATTATTAAATTCACATTTTATAATAATAATAATAATATATTAAATACATTTATAAATGTTTTTATAATAATAATAATAATTAATTGCAACTAATATTTATATAAATAATTTTTCAACAATTTTTTAATATTACAATTATTGTCAGTATTATTGCAATAATGATTAGATTACTAAAATTGTTTATTACTAACAGATTAATAGATAATTTTTAATAATTAATATATATATATATATAGCAAACACATATGTAAAATAAGTAATAGTAACACAATATAATAATTATCAAATAATAAAAAAAATATTATCTATTACAATAATAGTAATAATAAAAATTTAACCGTATTTTTTTCATTAAAAATAAAATATCAAATAATGTTATTTAAAATTATTTAAAAACATAATAGTCGTAATAATAATAAGTTTCAAATCATTTTATATATATATATATATAAAAAATTATTAATTTTTTTTTTGCATATCATAACAGTTTGCATATCATTTTACAACAACAACATCGACACAAAAAAAACATTAATTAATTAATTAATTAATTTTTTCAAAATAAAATAAAATTTATTATTAATTATTTTCAAAATAATAATAAATTTTATTTTAAAAAAATATATATCAAATAATTATATTATGCAAAAAAAACAAACAAAACAAACTAAACTATAGATATACAGTAAATAATTAATTAATAAATAATTATTTAAATAATTATACAGTAATAGTAATAATAATAATAATAATAATAGCATCAAAAAAAATCGTAGCAAATATTAATTGTTTGATTTAAACAAACAAAAAAACTTATATTATTTTATACCATAAGTTTGTGTAGGATGGAGGGGGGGGTTTGCCCCCTCCCCCTCATATAAAACACAATAGAGAGGAACTGTATGTTTGATTTTTTAGATACGATTCCTATGATGGGCAATGGTATGCCTTTGTAAACCATCAATCAGTTCACCCCGGCGTTCAATATTCCTGTTCTGATAGTACCGGAGCCGCGAATCGTTCAGATTATTCATAGCCCTGTCCTGACGTTTACGAAAGTCGGCTATACGTCGCTCAGTTGATGGCCGTATAATATGGTCGTACCTATTGTTCAATTCGTTGAAATATAGGTTAACCCGATCGACACCATCGTATCGGTGATCAATATAACTCTTTATAGATTAATATTTAATTAATTTAATTAATTATTGAAATATTTAATTATTAATTAATTTAATTAATTAAATTATTTATTTTTTGTTGACTTACATTAGGAAATACAGGTTTGGATAGCGATTCCAGGCACTGATGAGTAGTACAAACGTGTGGTAACATTATAATTGTTTTTTTTAATTAATTAATTTAATTAATTAATTAATATTTATAGTTAAAATAATTTATATTTACTTTAAGTTAATAATCAGTGAAAATATAACAGAATATTCTGCTATAGAGATAGATATTCACTACTGTTTGTTATAATTATATATAATATTCTGTGTGTTTTCAAAAAACAAATATTTTTTGTGTAAATAATAATTATTATACTAAACTATATATACATTTTCTGTCTAAATATTAGTATTATTATTATTATTATTATTAGCTGGTATTGCAATTGCAATGAGCAATAAATAGGTTTTTCAAAAATAACGATATGTATGGTTGGTTATGATGATGATGTTGATGGGCTTAATGATGCTGTTTAGATGCCTAATGTGTAGATGTGGGTGTGTGTGTATGTATGTATGTATGTGTGTATGTATGTATATGTGTATGTATATATATATGTATGTATATATTTGTGTGTATGTGTGTGTATGTTTTTGAAAAAAATATTATTATTATTGCCTTCAAAATTTTTACGTAATATCATTGAAATTGCTGTCTAAATATAATCTATTTTTATATACATATTTTGAATATATATACATTACTCTATATAATTATAACATTGAAAATAAAATATTATATACAATTTATATTATAAATATATATTGTAAACACATTTTTTTCTAACATTAACATAAACACATTAACTAAATTCAATGAAAAATAAAATATGTATTTATTTAAATTTAAGTTATAGTTAATATTAATTTATAAATAATTTATAAATTATATTATTGTTTTAATAAATGTATTATTATTTTTATTTAAATAAAAATATTGTAAAAATAATCATTTAGTGTACAATTAAAATTGTTAAATTTTTACTAAATAAACCAAAAAAAAAAATAATTTATATTCAATTCTCAAATTTATAATCTAATAATTTTACATTTTTTTATTTATGAAAAAATTTTACTAAATTTCTAATATATCTATAAAAAAATATAGTTTAATATATACTAATAGAAAATTTTATATTAAAATATATTAATATCTAAATATTAATTTGCAATTTATTTTTCTATCAAAAAAAAATATTAGAAATTAATTATTTAAATTAATTTTTTATTATTACTACTATTATTATTAACATAATTATTGCGATAAAAGTTGAAAAACATATAKAAAAAYCCGGGACTCTGTAGTTGTGTATAATATTTCAATAGTGGCGGAAATGGTACACCCAGGTGCTCGACCAGGGTACCATAGCCTATGTATACGATAAATTGGGCCAACTGTAGCTTGGTTAGCCAAGGTTTCCACCATAGATACTGGTGTAACCTGGCTGATCCATAGGTTGCCAACAAATAATATCCGTACATACATGTATGTACAAATGAGTTAAGCAAGATAAACAGTTTCAGGGGCATCATATTGAACCGGTACCATATGGCCAGCCATGATAGTAGGGCAACAGTTGAGTGATGGTATAGGTGCAGGAAAGTTATCTGCCGGTGCTTTTTGCGCAGAGCAAAAAATATGGTATCCATTAGATCTAGTAGTTTTGTCCAATGATACCAATAGACACGGTGTATGTCATATCTAAATTAGTGTGGGGGTAGGGTAGGGTAGGGATGGGTGGGTGGGTGTGGGTGTTGGGTGGGTTAGTAGACAAATAGAAATTTTATAATTAATTTTTTTAAAAAAGAAAGTTATATATACAGTATATATTGAAATTTTTATTTTAAATAACTATATCTATCTATTGTAATACTTTACTAATTATATATAATTATAATTTAATTAATAATAATTATATAGTTTTTTTTAGTAAAATTTATATTTATTTACTCTATTATAATATAAATTAAATGAATTATTATTATTTTTTTGTTACTTTCAATATAAAAATAATTAAAATACTAGTAATAATAATACTGTATAACAAAAAATATAATAATAATAATAATAATAATAATAATAATTATTATTATTATTATTATTATTATTATTAGGGGGAATCACAATAGACAGAAATTTATATTATTTTTTAAAAATGAAAAACTTTTCCCAGAAATTTCTAATATTTTTTAAATGAAAAACTTTTCCCAGAAATATCTAATATTTTTTAAAAATGAAAAACTTTTCCCAGAAATTCCTAATATTTTTAAAAAAAAGAAAAACTTTTCCCAGAAATTCCTAATATATTTTAATTGAAAAACATTTTCCAAAAAATATTTATATTTAAAAAAAATACTAAATTCATACCCAATGGTTGGCGACCATTGCCGATCGTCGGGTACGGCAAAATCGGTCATCAATTTCCAGCCGTAGTCCAGCTCCCGGAGCTCGTAGAAAAAATAGTAGCCATTAATCAGCACTAGTAGACCATTATAGCCGCGTATAATCAGTTTCAGATCCCAGGGTTTACTATTGGACATCCATTGGGGTATCACTTGTAGTACTAGTGCTAGATATATGGCAATTATTGCTAGCAGATAGTATAGACCCTGGGCACCTGAAAACCAGCTAAACTGTTTCATACGACTGTCCCCATAGTGTGACCAAAAATCATATAAATAATAATCGGCTAATTGTTTGTAATTATTTATTATTATTATTGATGATGATGATGAAACATTTAACATTGTTTTTTTTTAAATTTTTTATTTTAATTGTGTAATTAATTAAACAAATAATTAATTAAAAATAAAAACAAATTAATATTTAACACACAAAAAATATATAATAAAACATTTAACAAATAATTTTTTTAATATATATATAAAACTATTGCACTTTTGTTAGATTATATTAAACTATTGATATATATATATATTTTTTTTAATAATCAATAACCAATTTTACATTTTTTTTAAATTACATATATTTTTATAATACAACTATATGTTTATAATAAATATTTTTCAAAAAAAATCTTATTAAGTTAATTTTTTCTATATATATATATATATATTTATATTATTATTAAAATAAAATTTAAAAATTTTAATTTTATTATTATTATTATTACTGGTTTTTTTTAATCTATCAATTACTTATTATATGATGTTGTTTTTATTTTATTTATTTTTTTATTTTTTGGTAGCAATTAGATGAAAATAATATTTATTTATTTTTTATTATATTATATATGATTTTTGTAATATGTATGCATAGAGAGAGAGAGAGAGAGAGAGAGAGAGAGAGAGAGAGAGACATTGAATTATCATTTTTTAATTTTTATTTATTTATTAAAAATATGACAATGAATTTTTATATTGATTTTTTGATTTTATTTTTATTTTATTAACACATATATAACTATTTAGATTAATGTGTTCAATGTAGCTAATTATACTTTAATTAAAATTTTTATAGTTAAAATTATTAATATATATATATAGTTTTGATATATATATATATTTTGATTTAAACTAAAAAAGTACTAATATATGTACTGTTAATATATTTGCTGATTATTATTAATATTAATAAATAGTTAATTAAAACCAATTTTTATATACCTATAAAATTAGGGTCATTCATATATATTAGTTTATATAGTTTAAATAAATTTTTAAATATATTAATTATATCAATATATATATATATATATTAATTAATTCAATAAACTGAAACATATATGATTGATATTCAAGGTTAACATTATAATATTAAAATATAAATTTTGAAATAATTAAGTTTATTTTATGTTTTTACCAAAAACAATAATTATTGTTAATTTTGTTATATGTTTGTCAAACATTATTTTATTTATTTTATTTTATTGTTTTTTATTAGTTATTAAAAAAATTTTTATTTTGAATAATAATAACTAATAATAGTATTATTATAAATATTTAATTTTTTTTATTTAATTTGCTAAAAATAAAATTATTTTTATAGTGTATAATACAATACAATACAAAATAAAATTTGATAATACAATTTGTATTATCAAATTTGATTTTTTTACAAAAAAATATAACGATATTTGGAGATTAATTAAAATCTATATATTTTTATAAAGTATTAATTTATTAAAATTTTTCAAAAAAATCCAATACTAAAATTTTTAATTTATTTATATATATAAACCTATTAATTAATTACATACTAAATGTAATCATCAAACAAAAATGCAATAATAAAAAATTTTTATATGATATTGAATTTTATAATATTATAAATATTTATTTTTTATTTAACATGATATTGATTATATAAAAATTTATAATATTTTATTTTATTTTTTACTTATAAAAATTTATACACTAACATGTTATATCGACAATAAATGATAATAATAATAATAAAATTTATAGTTTTATATATTTATTTGTTAAAATATTTAACTATGAAAAAAAAATTTCCATATAATTATTGCAGAATTATTAGAAATTAATTAATTAATAAAACATAACATTATATTTATATTTACGTAATATTTGATTATTATTTTTGTTTTGTTTTTTTTGCTTAATTATGGAAAATATAACTATTTTTATATATTATATTTAAATACTTAATTGAAAACTTTAGAAAATAATTTTTAAAAAAAATAAATTACTAAAATTTATTTATATTTATTAAATCAATTTTTTAAAAAAAATTAAATAAATAAACTGTAATTTTGTTTTTTTGTCTAAAAATTTTTATTGATTTAAATATTAATGATATTAAAAAACAATTTAACCAAAATTAATTATGTAATTATTTTTTAAAACAAAATTTACCTAGTTATAATAATAAATAAACAATAATACTAAAATCATTGCTATATATATATTAGAAATTTTGTAATTATTTGAAAAAATAAGTTATCAAGCTAGTTAATTTTATCAATTAATTAATTGGTATTTAATTAAATAATAATTAAAAAAAACAAATAATATTTCAAAAAAAATTGTTTTATAGTTTGTTGAAAACATTTTTTTTAAAATATAATTTATATACTTGTATATTATAAATATATGAATCACATATTATCATATTAATAGTATTTAATTTATTAATAGTTTCAAAACTATCAATTGTTTATAAATTTTACAATAATAATATTAATATTATATATATATAGCTATTAATTATTAAAAATCTATTAATATTATAATTATTATATAAAAAAACTGATTATTTAGACTCATATTTTTTTTTAGTTAACAATTGAATTAACAAATCTTTATATATTATATATGATTTTTTTTAAAAACAAATAAAATTAATTATATTTTTTTAAAAATTACAATTATTTTTTTAGAAATATTAATAGTATAAAACGTTTATATATATATATATCAATATATATTTATATAAATATACAATTTTGTTGTTGTTATTTTTAACATTATATAAATTTATTAATTTATAATTATCTATAAATGCAATAAAATGTATTAATTTTAATCATTATATATAATTCATAATTACAGTAATAATAATAATAATAACGACAATAATATTAAATTAGTATTAATTTTTTTTTTGTTTTGATTTAAGATTTGATAAGTTGTTTAATTAAAATTTATTATTATTAATAATTATAATTATAAAATTAATAAAAAACAGTAATAATTACTAATTAAAAATTATATTTATATTTTTTAAAAACAAACTAATCAATTGTGACATTCATTTAAATTATTATAACAATTATAATAATAGTAATAATTATTACTTTAAAAAAATCAGATTTGTTTTGTAACATACAATTTAAATTATTGTAATTAATTTAATAAATAATCATAATATTAAATTATATAAAAATTAAAAAAATTATATAATAAAAAATCAGTATTATTTTGACAATTATATAAAATCTAATTAATTATTTAGGTATATATATATTATTAGTATATATCTCATATATATATATTATTTGTATATAACTAAACTAAAATTTAAATTATTATTAATATATTATTTACATACAATTTATTAAAAAAAAAATTCATTATTAATAATTAACTTTTTTTATATATATATTAATATATTAAACCTTATAATAATAATAATATATTACTTAAGATACTAATAATAATAATAAAAAATCTCAATTTGTTTTATTAATAATAATAATCATCAATATATTAGTTATGGTTTATCCATTATTATACGTTATTATCATATTATTATTATTATTAAATAATTTTCAATAATAATAATAATAATAATAATAAACAACTAAAATATATAATCTTCACAACAAAAAAAACAAAAATAATAATTAAAAAAATATATAATAAAATAAGTCACAGTCAATGTAGTAGTAGTAGTAGTAGTTATTGTTGTTGTAGATGATTATGATTGAGGTTTCGGTTAATTATTTGTTTAATTTAAATTTAGCACTCAATGAGATCCCATATACAGTATATATATATATATATATATATATATATAACATATACAGTATATATACAGTATATAACATATACAGTATATATATATATATATATATCAGTCTAGTATTAGTAGCGGTAGTAGTAGTAGTCTAATAGTACCGGTAAGTATGTGTGTGTGTGTGTGCCGGTATGTCCTCAAAACACATACACACACACCATAAACACTGATAGTTTGTTTGTTTTTTTTAAACAACCAATTAATAATTTTAAAAAAAAAATTTGACCACTTATTAAACACCCGAATCTTTTTCATCGGTGCCGGACGACGTCGACGATAATCCCGAACCCGAACCCATAATAGATATGGCCACCGAATAAAACTCGTTCAACGACTTAGTATCGGTACTGTCGTTGGCCTCGATATCGATAATACCGCTGCCGACGCCGGCTTTACCACCACCGGTAGGACTCTTGCGATTGCGTCTCAACACTGGTTGCGGTGGTGTCGGCAACTGATCGACAACATTATCGTCAGTGGCGGCGACGACGGCCTTATTGGTGATCACCAATGTTTGGGGCGGCGGCGGCGGAGGTGGTGGTAATAATTGCTGTCCAACGCCACTATCGGCTGCACTACTTTTGTTGGTTGTCTGCAGCTGTTGTTGTTGTTGTTGTTGTTGCTGTTGAAGTCCGCAACACGTTTGGGCCAAACAATTGGTACGCTGTTCAGTTGGACAGCTCAAGTAGCACGAGTTGTTTGCAGCGGCAGCCGCTGCTTCGTACTCCTCCCGGAGCTGATGATCCCGATCCCGATCGTCATAATTGTTGTAGTAGTAGTAGTCGTCGTTGCCGTGTAGTCGGCCGCTGCCGTCATCGTTACGGCCGCTGCCGCCGCCGATACCGCCGCCGGCGGGTATCTGACCGGACAGTTCGACAAACTCGGGCTGAATAGTAGTCGAATGGATGCCTTCGTTGTGGAAAAATTCTTTAACTTTTTCGGCAATAGCCATATAGTCGACCAGATTTCGGCATCGGATATGCGCCGAAGCAATGATACGGTCGCCGGCCAGTTGCCAGACGTGAAACTCGTGGACGGCCAGTACGCCATCGATCTGTTTTTACGGTTATTAAATGCACAAAAAAATTGTATTAACTTTAATTGAATTAAATTGAAAATTAATTAATTAATTAGTAATTTTTAAATTAAAATCTAATAATAAGGTATTTATAAAACAAAAATGTTTTGTATAAATAATAAAAAATAGTTTTTTTTAAATTTAATTAATTAATAATAATTTTTACTAAATATTAAATAGTAATTACTGTTTATATATATATATAAATAATTATAATTATATTTTTACTGTCAATTTTCAATTAAATTATTATCTGATAAAAAATATATAATTAATGATAAAAAAAAATATTTTTTTGAATATAATATCTATTTTATAATAATAATAATAGTACTGTAAATGTAATCAAAAATCAGTTAACTATAAATAATATTTTTTAAAAATATATATTAAAGTCATAATAATTTTATACAAATACAAAAAAAATTGTATAAAATAGATATTTTTATCTATTTTTTTTGAATAGAAAAATTAACTCATGTGTATAACAAAATAATAATTATTATTATATTATTAAAATAATATATAAATATATATATA
This sequence comes from Oppia nitens, assembly GCF_028296485.1. Taxonomy (NCBI): domain Eukaryota; kingdom Metazoa; phylum Arthropoda; class Arachnida; order Sarcoptiformes; family Oppiidae; genus Oppia; species Oppia nitens. Next base: position 12,135 of record NW_026533220.1, on the reverse strand, counting down.
TAAATTAATAACACATAAATACCCACTTTTCAAAATAAAAAATTAATATTATATAATAATATGTATATAAATAAACTATAAAAAAAATTAAGTATATATTTGTTATCAAAAACAACAAACAATAAAAATCAATAATCATTGTTTGCGAAAAAAAATTGATTTTTATATATATATATATATATATAAAAATAAATATATTTTTTTCTATCTAAACAATTTATAATTGAATTTATAAAAAATATAATAAAATTTATAAATTGTTCATTCAATCGTAAATTTTTTTTACGTTTATATAATTATTATATAATATTATTATTATTATAAAAAACTAAATTCCTATATATTTTTTATTATTTGATTAAACAAATCAAAAAATCTTTTAAATTGTATACTAAAAGTACTAAACAATAAATATAAAAATATATATATATTTTGTAACTATAGTTTGTTTACTATTACTATTATTATTTATTAATTAAATTTATATATAAAAATAAACATTAATCACATTTAAAAAAACTATTGAAAATATAAAATAATAATAATAATACTAAAAATATAAATTGAATTTTAAAATGTCATGTAATATCAACAAACAATACAATTAAATATCATATTATTAGAAATGATTTTTTTAATCAGCGGTAAATACAGACAATTAAATTTTTTAAAAAATAAAAATAAATAAAATAAAATTTTAATTTAAAAAATACATTACACACTATTGATAATAATAATAATAAGCTATTATTGTTTAAATACTGTATATATATATGTATAAATAGTAAAAGTAATAAATAAAAAACAATTAAAATTATTTAGTTTTTTAATTTAATTTTATCAAACTTTCAGAGAGAGAGAGAGAGAGAGAGACTTATCTGTCAATTGAAAAAAAAAACATTTATTAAAACAAATATATCATAACTTAAATAGAGTTAATTAATTAAATATTAAATCTTAAAAATTGCAAAATCAAGGAGACATCAAATTTTTATTTATTTATTTTTAAAAGATATATTAGAGAGAGAGAGAGAGAGAGAGAGAGAGAGAGAGAGAGAGAGAGAGAAAGAGAGAGAGATATTAATATACGATTAAAAATCATTATTATTATTACTATTAAATACATTTAATTGAAATCTAGCACAACATAGATATCAACAAAAAAAATTAATCTAAAATAATCTTAAAAATAAATATCATATATATATATATACTCTGTTTAAATCATATGATATTAATTTTTGTTGTTTGTTGTTGTTGTTGATTGATATTAATTACTATTTTAATTGAAAAAAATTTTTAAAATATAAAATACATATATATATATATATATATAAATCGTCTTCAATTATAATTATCTCAATTGATCTCAAAATAAGATTATTATTATTATTATTTTAAAAACGCAATGACTTTCACAATAATAATAATAATAATTATTATTATTATTATGACAAATGCATACAATATTTAAAAAAATATTTTTTGCTAAAAATTTAATAATCATTGAAAAATTAATTTAATTTATTAATTAAAATAAAATAAACAATTTTTTTTGTTGTGTTTGCAAAATATTTTCAAATATCTTAAAATTAATTTTTTAATTTTTTTTTAATGTTAAGCATTTAAATAATGTTTTTTTTAAGTAAAATAATATCATTGAAAAATTTTTCAATTAGATAACTCAAATTTGAATGAAATTAATTAAATTTTAGTAAAATAAATATTAAATTTTTTTAAACTAAAGATGTTACATTAAATTTCTAAAAAAAACCTAAAAGACCTTGGTATTTTATTAGTATTTTATTTTATTTTTTTAAAAAAGACTAAAAATAAATTCATATTAAAATTAGAAAAATAATAAATCAATAAATATTTTTCAGGTGACATACAGTGAAAATTAGTGAAAAATATAAATAATTTTTTTTGAAAAAATGTTATTTAAATGATTTTATTTTTATCTCTGAGATATTTAACTTAAAAATTCAAAACAAACACACAAACAGAGAGAGAGAGAGAGAGAGAGAGAGAGAGAGAGAGAGAGAGAGAGAGAGAGATAAAATCGCTTAAAATTATAATTAATATTTTTTATAGTAAATAATAATAATAATAATAATTAAATGAGGAAAAAATTAATGTTCAACAAAATAATACTATAAATTATTTAGTAATTAAATTTATATTAATTATCTAATAATTATTATTAAAATTAATATAGTTAAATTTACCGGTAAATATATATATATATTTAATATATGTAATTAAAACTATATAATTACTAGTAGTAGTAATAGTAATAATTAAAACTAATAGTAATTGTATAAACAAACTATAAATTACTAAATAAATTAAAATAAATAATAATAATATAATTTTCTATAGAAAACTAAACAAATAAATTACGGGTTATAATTAAATTACAATTAATTAATTAATTTTTATTTAAAAAAACCTAACTGTCCCCCAAATATATTAACACGTGGGTGGGCGTGGGGGTGGTAGGGGACGGACAGGGATCAGGTACTTACTTCGTTAAGCAATTTTTTTTGTAGACTATCCACTTGGATATGTGTCGGCACGGTTTGCAACAAAATCATAGCCGACTCGACCAACAGTGGCCAAGTGGAGCGCATAATAATGCCGACCATTATCAGACTCAATGCTGGATCAACGTAGCGGCTGTACTGCCAATTGGTAAATATTATGATGGATGCACTGATGATGACAATCACTGAGCCCAGAGCATCGGCCATTACGTGAAGGAATACGCCGTGCATATTCATATTCTGGCCTCGGCTACTATGGCTGCTGCTCTGGTGGCTATGGCTCTGGGATTTGTTGTTGTTGTTGTTGTTGTTGTTGGTGGTAGTGGTGTTGGTTTTGGTTGTTGTTGATGGCCTGAGTTTTTTGTTTTTACTGTCGGCAGCGGCACTGGTAGGTAGTTTGGCTGCTGCTGCTGTCTCAGCGATTGGCTTAGCAGTAGCACTGGTAGTACCGGTAGTATCAACAGTGCTGGCCATATGCTGCTGCTGCTGCTGATGATGATTATCATTGATGTCATCCTCATCGTCGTCCTCATCCTCTTCATCTTCCTCATGAGTGGGCACATGATGGTGATGATTGTGTGTATGACTACTACTACTACTACCATCGCCTTTACTACTACTACCAGTATGTCCTCCGCCTCCTCCGTGACTGTGGCCGTGTCCATGACCTGTGAGATGGGGGACGGGAGATAAATAACAATTAGTATACTTATTATTATTATTATTATTATTATATTGTGTATATGTAGAGAGAGAGGGAGAGAGAGAGAGAGGGAGAGAGAGAGAGAGAGAGAGAGAGATAAAGAGAGAGAGAGATAATGAAAGAGAGAGATAATGAAAGAGAGAGAGAGAGAGAGAGAGATAATGAAAGAGAGAGATAATGAAAGAGAGAGATAATGAAAGAGAGAGAGAGAGAGAGAGAGAGAGAGAGAGAGAGAGAGAGAGAGAGTCATCATCGATGACAACAACAACAACAGATACTTTGAACTAACCTTTGAACAACATTAAGCCAATCAAGTTGACCACCAGTCCGACAACGCCGACAGCCAGTATCAGATACGGCTGATGTATGTCCTCGGGATCGTAGAATCGTTTCAACGATTCGACCAGAATCGAGAAACACAGGGCACACAGGAATACGGCATTAATCAATGCGCCCAACACTTCCGCTCGGGCCCAGCCAAACGTATTTTTTGACCACTTTTTCGGTGACATCCTCACCGATATGTAGGCAATAACCAGCGCTACGACATCCGATAACATATGAAACGAATCGGCAACCAATGCCATCGAATTGGTTATATAGCCGACAATTATTTCAATCAAGAAGAATGTAGTGGTCAACGATAGCATAAACAGTAGCCGACATTTGGCACCGCCGTGAAACAGACCCATTTTGCTGCTGATGGTGGTGGTGGTGGTGGCGGGTGGGTGGGTGTATGGGTGTATGGGGGTGGGGGGTGGTTGGGATCTATATGACACTTGAGATGATTGAGATTAGCAGCCCGTGTACTATACTGACCACACCTGTCTATTGAACTCGGTTGTTGGTTAAACACTGGCCACTGGTGTTAAACACGATGGGTGTCGGGTCGGGTCGGGTCGGGTGCTGTCGTCGATGTGGTGTTTGATGTATGACTTTTTTTTTTTTTAGCTACCGGTGCGCCCCAAATAACAGTGTTATCATATACCGCTGCTGATGACTATGTTGTTGTTGTTGTTGTTGTCGGTGATGATGATGATGATAATAATGGTGCTAGATGATAATTAAAATTATTAATTAATAATGGTAATAATAATAATAATAGCTATAATAGTAATAATAATAATAGTTATGATAATAATAGTAATAATAATAATAGTAATAATAATAATAATAATAATAATAATAGTTATGATAATAATAGTAATAATAATAATAGTTATAATAATAGTTATGATAATAATAGTTATAATAATAGTTATAATAGATATAATAATAATAATAATAATAATAATAATAAATAAAAATTATTAACTGTTTGTTGTTGTTGTTGTTTAATAACACAAATTAATAAATAATTGTTGAAAACATAATTAAAATATAAAAAATTTATTTATCATATATTTAATTAACAACAATAATAACAATAATAATAATAATAGTTATGATTTAATTTTATTAATAATCAATTTTTTTGTACACATTTTTGTTTGTTTGAAAAAAACAATTAATAAATAATACATTTATTTTTATTTTTTTTTTAGAGTACAGTATATTTAGAATGTACTGTAAATTATTTTATATATCAATACTTGATTTAGTGATATATTATTGTTGTTGTTGTTGTTGTTATTAACATACAGTACATACACTTAATGTTTGTATATATATATATATAGTACTACAGTATATATTGTCTGCATATCACACAATCATAGATCACAAATAAAAACATAGATTTTCCTACAATACTGTATATATATATATACATTGTGTAAGACACGCCTATATTAATACAATTGTTTATATACTGTTTATGTATTGATAATATAATATATTTTTAGCGCATGTGTGTATATATATATATATATGTGTGTGTGTCTATGTGTGTATGTGTGTGTATTTATGTGTATGTATGTGTGTGTATGTGTGTGTATGTATGTGTATGTATGTGTGTATATGTGTGTGTATCCGTATGTGTATGTGTATGTGTATGTGTATGTGTATGTGTATGTGTATGTGTATGTGTATGTGTATGTGTATGTGTATGTGTATGTGTATGTGTATGTGTATGTGTATGTGTGTGTGTGTGTTTGTATGTGTGTATATGTATACATATGTGTATGTGTATGTGTATGTGTATGTGTATGTGTATGTGTATGTGTATGTGTATGTGTATGTGTATGTGTATGTGTATGTGTATGTGTATGTGTGTGTGTGTGTTTGTATGTGTGTATATGTATACATATGTGTATGTGTATGTGTTTGTATTATGTGTGTATGTTTTGGTGACATTGAAAAGCATTTAAATGTATTAGTATTAAACTGTTAAACTATTAGTACTTTTTATGATTAATATAAATATATGAAATCAAATGTAAATTTCTCTATAGATAAAAGTACTAAAATTTCGCCATAATTTTTAGTGTAATTTTTATATACAAAATACTGTATATATTTTTACATATAATATGTTGTGAAAAATAAATTTATTCAATAATTGTTTTAGTAATTTATTATTTAATAATATTTTTTTTACCAGTTTATACTATATATATATATACAATTTATTTTTGTGTTATTAATTTATTGTAAAATACTGTATAAAATACTATATTAAAAAAATCAAACTATTATATAATATATTTATTTTTTTAGCATTGAATGTATTTATTTTTTTTAAAAAATTCATATAAAATAAAATAACTTGTGATTTTTATTTATTTTTTAAATATATATATTGTATATATTCAATGTATAATTATCAAATCAATCATTTTTAAAAAAAAATTAGATGATAAAATTTTTATTTAAAAAAATTGCACTCCTTATATAGATATACATTGTATATAAAAAAAATTATATATAAATGTATATATATATATATATTATATAATGCGTGGGGGTGAATGTATACTATATATACTATATATATATTATTATTTATTTTTAAAAAATAAACTAAAATGTACTAGTATATAATATCTACCCCCAAATAAACCCCCAAATAATATGTTAACTAAATATTTTTGTTTGCAGATAAATAGTAATAAACATTAATTAATATATATATAATATAAAATATATATATATATATATATGTATGTATTATAGATTATAAATTATAGCATATATACAATAAGTAATAAAAATTATTTTATTTATTTATTTTTTTGTAATTTTCTATTTAAATATCAATTGTTAAACTAATTTATAAATTTATAAAAATTAAAAATAAGTTTAAATGTTATTTTAGTTTTATTTATTTAGAATTTAAATTCAATACATATTTATATGACTTATATATAATAAAAAAATTTGTTTAAATAATTTGTTTAATTGTTTAATACATTTTAATTAGTATACAAAATAAAATTAAATAAAATCAATTAAATTCAAATAAATACTATTAAAATAAGTGTAAATATTTATGATTATTAAATTCAAATTATTCAACAATTTTTTAATAAATTTTTTTATAATATTAATAATTAAATAAATTAATTTCGTTTCGACAAACAAAATACTAAATGATAAAATTAAGCCACAAATAAATAAATAAAATAATATTTTAAAATCAATTAATGCAATATTATGAGTATAAACATCATTATTATTATTATTCATAAAATTATCATGATGAATTTTATAATTATTGATAAATTGTTTACCATTAAATATATTATATCTCCAATTTATTAATCCTATTTTTTCAAGAAACAAAATAATTCCAGATTCCCATAACGTAATAAATCTATTATTTAAAAAAAAAATTATAAAAATATTAATAAAAATATTAATAAAAATATTTCAAAAATAAATAAATAAATAATTTTACTTTAATTTTAATTTTGTTTTAAAATCATTAATGTCATGTTAAATCATGTAATTGTTATTAAAATTAAAAAATTCAAATATAAAAAATAATTCTAGCTAAATATTATTGTAACTAAAATAAATAAATAATAATAATAATAATAATAATAATAATAATAATAATAATAATAATAATAATAATAATAATAATAATAATAATAATAATAATAATAATAATAATAATAATAATAATAATAATAATAATAATAATAATAATAATAATAATAATAATAATAATAATAATAATAATAATAATAATAATAATAATAATAATAATAATAATAATAATAATAATAATAATAATAATAATAATAATAATAATAATAATAATAATAATAATAATAATAATTAATAATAATAATTAATAATAATAATTAATAATAATAATAATTAATAATAATAATAATAATAATAATAATAATAATAATAAATTTAAATACAAATAAACTATTAGAAGATCATTTAAACTTAAAATTTTATTTTAATTAAACTTAAACATACACAAACTTAAAACGGAAAACATAAAATTTTGAAAATAAAAAAAAAATACATTTTTTTAGGTTACTTTAAATTAAAATCATAATCGTTAATAATATAATTTAATGTTTTTAAAACAATATATATTTAATTTTTGTATTAAACATGTTTTTATATATTTATTTGGAAATAATTAAAATATAAAAATTATAATAATTTTTTTTCGCATTAAAAGTTTTTAATCATCTACTTCTTTGCCAAATGTTTGTTCAAAATTAGGTTGAGCAACAATAGTGCTTGATACTATTTTTTTAAAAAAAAAATTTTTAAATAAATAAAAATTATATATTATAATTACTAAAAATCGAATAGTAATTATTAAAGTAATTAAAATGAGAAAAAAAAATAAATTTTATAATTAAAAAAAACTTACGAAAAGCACTGATAACGACAACAATTGTTACAAACAATATTAGAAAACGATTCATCATTTTGTTTGTTGTTTAGTAACTTTAGTATGATTTGTAAAAAATTTTTTTTATAATTACTATCATATATATTGTATATATAAAAATATATATAAAAAACTGTATTTGAAAAAAATTAATTAAATTAAATTAATAAACTTATTTACGTCAATAAATATGTCAATTTTAAATTTTTTGTTATTTCCTAATACATTATCCGTATTAAACATACTGTATATATGGCATGTAAAATTAATTTCAAATATATTTTATTTAAAAAAAAAAAATTTTAATTTAATTATTTTAATTAAAAATTATATACAAATGTCTTAACTTAAATAATTTGCTAAATTAACTAAAATATTTTCAGCTATAGTTTGGTAAACAATAGTCTAATTAACAATTAATAATAATAGAAAATAAATAAATAGATTTTATAAAAAATAAATTCAATAAACTTACAACTGATAAATTAAATAGTTAAATATTTATTATTATTTTTTTATATAGTATATATAAGTATAACAGTATTTATTATTTTTATATATATATATATATATATATACTGTATATACGGATTATATATACTGTATGTATATATATATATATATATTTATATAAGATTCATTTAATTATTAATACTTGATAACAAATAAAAACAATTTTTAGTAAATTTCAGGATTTAAATTAAAAATTAATTTCTAAATTAATTATGAGTTTTTATAAATATTTTTTTTGTTAGTTATATAATATATAAATATATATATATATATATATATATATATATATATATACTAGATCTAACAACAAATTTGATTATAAATAACCCATCAAACAATAATACTAATAATAATAATAATACTAATAATAATAATAATAATAATAAATTCAACCATCACCACCAGCACCACTGCCACCAAAACAACTATACTATAGTATACTAGTATTACCTGGCTAACTTGGATAAGCTAAGCCATCAATTGAGCTGGATCATATTTATCAAACTTATGTGTCAACTACTATAGCCATGTCATCTCATAGTGTACTCGTACACGTACACTAGTAGTCCTGCCGATAAACTGGTCGACCAGTTTGTATGCCGCCGGTATGTATTTAGACTGACCACCCATACAGTTGCCGCCTGTATTATACAGGAATCTAGGGTCTGATATACAGGTGACAGGAAAGGGGATAACCTGTATAATGTAATATACAGTTTTTAAAATATGTGAAACATAACTAATTAATTAAAGTATAAAATAACTATTTAGGTAAAATTTGTTAGTAAAAATATCTATAGTAAAAATATAATATAATAAAGTTTAAATATATAAAATAAATAATTTTTTTAAAAGTTTTATTTATAAAAATTGTTCATGCTCAAACTAGAAAATTTATATTTTATTTTTATGTAATTATAATATTTAAATTAAATTATTCTCAATTTTTTTTTATTTTAAATATATAAGAATATATAGTTATTTAAATACAGTTTAACATATATAATATTTTATATACAGAAAAATACAGATGAAATTCATATATTTTATTCTATTATACATTGGTTTAAAAAAATTTAAATTTTTTAAGTTTTTTATATAGTTTTAAGTTTTTTAAATTTAAAAAAATTGGGTGATCAGTCTATATATGTATTTGATACTATCGTTTTTTGTCGACATATAGATAATGATATCGATCATCTCAATTGGTATACGACTCGGGGCCAGTCGACTGATTGATCAAGGTTAATATCTCTATATATATATATATATATATTATTTTTATTGTTATATAATAGATTTTATTATCTAATTATCTAATTATTTTAAAATAAAAACATAATTTTTTTTTACCAACAATTAATAATGATGATAATTATCACAAAAAATTATTATAATCGTTTAGTGAAAATAATTATTTTAATATTGATTATTGAAAAAAATATATATTTTTTTGTTGTTGTTGTTGTATATATCTATATTTTCTTTTATTATGAATAAAACAAATATTAGAAAATATATTCAATAGTATTTATATACAATTTATTAATAATATTTATATACAATGGTGTTGTTATATAATATTTAACTATATATTTATGTATATATATATATATAATTTTATCTCAATACCTACCAGCACCACTACCTACACCTACACCATTGTATATAAATATTATTTATAAATTGTATATAAATACTATTGAATATATTTTCTAATATTTGTTTTATTCATAATAAAAGAAAATATAGATACACATAAAAAAAATCAATAATCAATAAATAAATAAATAATTAATTTCACTAAAATATTATAATAATTTTTTGATTATTATTATTATTAATTGTTGTCAAAAAAAATTATGTTTTATTTTAAATAATTAGATAATTAAATAATAAAATCTATTATAACAATAATAATAATAATAATATAGATCATTTAACCTTGATCATTTAGATAATGTTAACATCAATAAGCTAGACAACAATATGTATGAATCATCATCATCATTGTATAGATTATTACAATTGCACGGACTGTTTGGTATAACCTATTCGGGTACTACACCTATGATGATAGGAGGGGGCCCGACTAGACTACCACTACTAGGACTACAATATTACCCGCTATTGAAACGGTCGGTCCTATTGGCCTACGATATGCTGTTTACCGTAAATTTTCCTATACTTTATGATCAATGCATTTTCCGAACAACAAACCTATGTTGCCGTATGTTTGGCCAGTTATCCGATAAATTAGTACTCAATACAATGTATAAGAGCACCGGCAGGTCATTGGCTGTCGAGTATATGGCCATCAAATGTCTACTATTAACCAAATTGAAAATGATATTATAGTAACGGTTAGATCAATAGGTAAATAAAACAACAATAAAATGTTATTTAAATAAAAAATAATTATTATTTTTATTATTTACTTAATTATTATTAATAGTTTAATTAATATGATAGTAAAAAATATTATTTAATTTTATCATAAAAATTAAATTGTTATTATAATTAGTTATTTTTTTGTCTAAATTTATTACTTTATTATTATTGTAATCATTTTTTTGTACTTTTTGTACATTTATATCTAAATCTAAAATTAAAATAAATACAATTTATATATAATTTTCATACAAAAAAATAGCTATCTAGGTTCAATAGGTTTATTAAATATTTATTTTAAAAATATTAAAAAAAAACAATTATTTCGTATAATAAAAAAAATATTATTTAATTTTATCCTTATATTAAATATTTATTTTTAAAAAATATATTTTTTAAAAAACATTTATATATTATTTTTTATTTATAATTTCTAACCAAACAAACAGGTTATCTATAAAAAAAATGGCAAACAATTGGCACTAATTTATATATATTCATAATATCTATAGTTATCTATAGTATTCGTACCCATAAACTGGTCGACCAGTTTGGAGTGCCAGTGCCAGTATTTGATACTATCGTTTCAGGACCTATGGGTAATGTGTCGATCATTGCAATTGATATACGACTCGAGGCCAGTCGACTGATTGAACACCAGCTTAGCTATGAGTATCACTCAACTGATAGCTACCGATACCTACAGTCAGTGATTGGTTTGAAACATGGATTCCGGTTCCGTGTATTGAATATGTTTTATTTGAAATCAATAACTGTTTTACTAATTGTTAACTATTTGTGCAATTATGCTATCATTTTAATATAAACACAATAAAGTTAGTATTAATTTTATTTTAAATATATGTTATTTTATTTTTAAAAATGTTTATTTATAACAAATACTTATAAATAAAATTTATTTTAAAAAACTAATAATTATATTGTTTGAATTTTGAATGTAGTTTAGTTTATTTTCTATATTTATAGTTATATTGATTATATTATATTATAATTTTTATAAAGTAAAATTTTATATTTTCTAATCAATTATTTTACAATAATATTTTATAGTGTTTAATATTAATAATAATCTAAATTTATAGCATATCAAAAAAATATATAAATATACAATGTATTAAAATAAAAAAACTTATATAACATTTTATTATTATTAT
>NW_026533219.1:477500-611678 GCF_028296485.1 Oppia nitens | reverse complement strand
CATTATATCAGACTGAAATAGTCCGATACAGTTTAATAGGTAAAAGCAATGTTACCTTAATTTTTGTCTCTCGGTGGAAATACCGATCGAGACATAATATCCGACAAATAGTCGAATACAGGTCTAATAGGTAACAGCAATGTTACCTAATTATCTCTTAGTGGAAATACCGATCGAGACATTATATCAGACTGAAATAGTCCGATACAGTTTAATAGGTAAAAGCAATGTTACCTAATTATCTCTTAGTGGAAATACCGATCGAGACATTATATCAGACTGAAATAGTCCGATACAGTTTAATAGGTAACAAGCAATGTTACCTAATTATACTCTCTCGTGGAAATACCGATCGAGACATTATATCAGACTGAAATAGTCCGATACAGTTTAATAGGTAACAATGCAATGTTACCTTAATTGAAATATCTCTTTAATAGGTGGAAATACCGATCGAGACATTATATCAGACTGAAATAGTCCGATACAGTTTAATAGGTAAAAGCAATGTTACCTAATTATCTCTTAGTGGAAATACCGATCGAGACATTATATCAGACTGAAATAGTCCGATACAGTTTAATAGGTAAAAGCAATGTTACCTTAATTTTTGTCTCTCGGTGGAAATACCGATCGAGACATAATATCCGAGAATACATTATATCAGACTGAAATAGTCGAGACATACAGACTGAAATAGTCCGATACAGTTTAATAGGTAAAAGCAATGTTACCTTAATTTTTGTCTCTCGGTGGAAATACCGATCGAGACATAATATCCGACAAATAGTCGAATACAGGTCTAATAGGTAACAGCAATGTTACCTAATTATCTCTTAGTGGAAATACCGATCGAGACATTATATCAGACTGAAATAGTCCGATACAGTTTAATAGGTAAAAGCAATGTTACCTAATTATCTCTTAGTGGAAATACCGATCGAGACATTATATCAGACTGAAATAGTCCGATACAGTTTAATAGGTAAAAGCAATGTTACCTAATTATCTCTTAGTGGAAATACCGATCGAGACATTATATCAGACTGAAATAGTCCGATACAGTTTAATAGGTAAMAGCAATGTTACCTAATTATCTCTTAGTGGAAATACCGATCGAGACATTATATCAGACTAGTCCGATACAGTTTAAATAGTCCGATCGAGACATTATATCAGACTTAGTCCGAATTTAATAGGTAAAAGCAATGTTACCTAATTGTATGTCTCAATGGAAATACCGATCAAGATATTATATCATATTTAAATAGTCCGATACAGTTTAATAGGTAACAGCAATATTAAATACTTATTTGCCTCTCGGTGGAAATACCGATCGAGTCATTATATCATATTTAAATAATCCGATACAGCTTAATAGGTAACATCAATGTTACCTACTTATTTGCCTCTCGGTGGAAATACCGATCAAGAYATTATATCAKACTGAAATAGTCCGATACAGTTTAATAGGTAACAGCAATGTTACCTCGAGACATTATAATTAGTCCGATACAGTCTTAATAGGTAACAGCAATGGAAATACCGATCGAGACATATATCATCCGAAAATAGTCGAGATACAGTCGAATTAATAGGTAACAGCAATGTTACCTAATTATCTCTTAGTGGAAATACCGATCGAGACATTATATCAGACTGAAATAGTCCGATACAGTTTAATAGGTAAAAGCAATGTTACCTAATTATCTCTTAGTGGAAATACCGATCGAGACATTATATCAGACTGAAATAGTCCGATACAGTTTAATAGGTAAAAGCAATGTTACCTAATTATCTCTTAGTGGAAATACCGATCGAGACATTATATCAGACTGAAATAGTCCGATACAGTTTAATAGGTAACAGCAATGTTACCTTAATTWTTGTCTCTCGGTGGAAATACCGATCGAGACATTATATCAGACTGAAATAGTCCGATACAGTTTAATAGGTAACAGCAATGTTACCTTAATTTTTGTCTCTCGGTGGAAATACCGATCGAGACATTATATCAGACTGAAATAGTCCGATACAGTTTAATAGGTAACAGCAATGTTACCTAATTATCTCTTAGTGGAAATACCGATCGAGACATTATATCAGACTGAAATAGTCCGATACAGTTTAATAGGTAACAGCAATGTTACCTTAATTTTTGTCTCTCGGTGGAAATACCGATCGAGACATAATATCCGATAAATAGTCGAATACAGGTCTAATAGGTAACAGCAATGTTACCTAATTATCTCTTAGTGGAAATGCCGATCGAGACATTATATCAGACTGAAATAGTCCGATACAGTTTAATAGGTAAAAGCAATGTTACCTAATTATCTCTTAGTGGAAATACCGATCGAGACATTATATCAGACTGAAATAGTCCGATACAGTTTAATAGGTAACAGCAATGTTACCTAATTATCTCTTAGTGGAAATACCGATCGAGACATTATATCAGACTGAAATAGTCCGATACAGTTTAATAGGTAACAGCAATGTTACCTAATTATCTCTTAGTGGAAATACCGATCGAGACATTATATCAGACTGAAATAGTCCGATACAGTTTAATAGGTAACAGCAATGTTACCTAATTATCTCTTAGAGGAAATACCGATCGAGACATAATATCCGATAAATAATCGAATACAGGTCTAATAGGTAACAGCAATGTTACCTAATTATCTCTTAGTGGAAATGCCGATCGAGACATTATATCAGACTGAAATAGTCCGATACAGTTTAATAGGTAAAAGCAATGTTACCTAATTATCTCTTAGTGGAAATACCGATCGAGACATTATATCAGACTGAAATAGTCCGATACAGTTTAATAGGTAAAAGCAATGTTACCTAATTATCTCTTAGTGGAAATACCGATCGAGACATTATATCAGACTGAAATAGTCCGATACAGTTTAATAGGTAACAGCAATGTTACCTAATTATCTCTTAGTGGAAATACCGATCGAGACATTATATCAGACTGAAATAGTCCGATACAGTTTAATAGGTAAAAGCAATGTTACCTAATTATCTCTTAGTGGAAATACCGATCGAGACATTATATCAGACTGAAATAGTCCGATACAGTTTAATAGGTAACAGCAATGTTACCTAATTATCTCTTAGTGGAAATACCGATCGAGACATTATATCAGACTGAAATAGTCCGATACAGTTTAATAGGTAACAGCAATGTTACCTAATTATCTCTTAGTGGAAATACCGATCGAGACATTATATCAGACTGAAATAGTCCGATACAGTTTAATAGGTAACAGCAATGTTACCTTAATTTTTGTCTCTCGGTGGAAATACCGATCGAGACATAATATCCGACAAATAGTCGAATACAGGTCTAATAGGTAACAACAATGTTACCTAAATGTTTGTTTCTCGGTGGAAACACCGATAAAGACATTATATAATGACTAAAATAGTCATGTCATGTGGAGTATGAAATGAATTAGTCTAATAAAAATATGCACAATTTTAGTTAAATGGATTATAAAATAACAATCTGTCAAAATAAAGTCATGCCTGGTATCAAATAATTAAGTATAAAATAATAAACTTACTATAATCATGTGGGGTATAAAATAATTCATTGTGAAAAAATAAACAATTTAATTATGTAATGTAACAATTGATTTAGTTTAATAAATCAAATTCAACTATAATCATGTGGAGTATAAAAATAATAAGTATAACATAATAAACTTAACTATTATCAAGTATAGTATCAAATGATTCAGTAATACAAAAATGTACATATATTTAGTAAAATGGAATATCAAATGACTCATTACGAAATAATAAAAACAACTATAAACATGTATGGTATCAATTGACATGGTAGAACAAAATTAACTAAACTTTTGTCTAGTGGGGTATTAATTACGACTTAATTTAACGAAATAACTCTACTTTAGTCATGTGAACAAATAAAATAATGAAACAATAATTTTATTATATATATATATACAGACAAACAAATACAGACACATAGAATTCAGTTACGTATGCTTTTCATTAGTTAAGTTAATATTGTTTAATAATATTTATTTAATTGTTTAAAATTTATATAATAATAATAATCGATGATTATATTAATATTGAATATTTTTTATCAAAAAAATTTTTTCTATAAAATAAAACTTTTATTTAAATAAAGTAATTAAAAATATTTTTATCATTAATTTTAGTATTTATTAGTTAATTTTAATTAGTTTTAATAATTAAAGAAATTTTTTATTCATGGGAATTTATATGTAAATATTTTGTTTTTTATGCAACCCCCTCCCCCCCCCATCACTATTGATTTTTAATTTTTAAAAATTTACAAAATTTCTCTACACCCTACCCCCACAAAAAAAAATATTTTATTTTAGTTATTAAAATTATTTATTATTAATAAAATACAAACTATTTAAATTTTTATAAAAAAAATATATTAATTTAAAACATTTAATTTTTCTGTACTATTTATTAATTGTAATTATTTTTAATATAAATAAATCTATAATTTTACTAAATACTAATTAAATATAAATGTTTTTATAATAAAAATTATAAATAAAAATTGTTAAACTTGATGGCAGATAATTAAAATTTAATTAGATTTTATTAGATTTTTTTTTTTAAAAAAAAGCTAAAGTGATTGTATTATTAAATTAATTTACATTAAACTTTAACCACATTTTTATTAAGTATATATTATTTTTTTAAATTAAATCAATACTACAAAACTATAGATAAAATTATTACATTAATAATCAAAAACTACATTAAATTGTGTTAAAATATAATATAATATTTTAAAGTATATTATAATTTAAATTAAAGCAAATTTGTTTTTTATTTGAAACATTTAAACAATTATATAATCAAATAAATAATAAATATATAGTTAATACCAATAGTTTATTTAAATGACAAATTTGTTGATAAAAATTTTATTTAATAAATAATTTTAATAAAACATTTATATATAATATAATTATATATATATGTGTGTAATTAAAGATAATATATATATATATATTATTTTTAATTGATATTAAATTAAATTTATGCCAATAATTATAAACAATTAATTATTATAAATAATAAAATGTAATAAATAAATCATATATAAACATCATAATTTAAATTATAAAAATAAAATAAAATATTAATAATTAAAAAACATTGTATAATAATATTTAATAAAATAAATAATTGCTTAATATTATATACTGTATATATATATATATATATATATTTAAATAAATATATATATAAATATACTGTATATATATATATATATTTAAATAAATATATATATATATATGCTGTATATATATATATTAAATACTATATAATCATAACTATTGTTTTTATAACATAATATAAGTACAGGGTGTACACAAACACACACACACACACATTGACAATAAATACATAAATTATATTTTTAAGCATAAATACTATCTAAAATATTTTTAATAACAACATTTTTTTCATCGACTTTCTCATTTAATTCATTAATACAATTATTCAAATTAATAACTGTTTGTTCTAAGTTTATAACCATTTTTGTCAATTCATTAATTTTACAATTTTTTTCATTAATTTTTATATCGTTAAAAACGTTTTTCAATTCAGTCAGACGTAATCTATTTTGTAGTTTTGTGTTTTCAGTGAGCGCTTCGAGCGTCGAATTTCGTTCATTTCTATATCGATCTAAAATTTCTTTCACTGGTAAATGTTTTTTCTTATTTTGTTGATTTCTAATCCATTTATCCACTGCTCTACCCTCACGGTAACAATGATAACATTTTCTCTGTAATTTTATAAATGTTTTTTTTTAAAAAATATAATTTATATATATAGTTAAATTTTATTTACATTTTAGTTTTATAAATACAATAAACTTATTGTCCACCCTGTATATATATATTATTTTATCATAAATTATTTGATTAAATTTATGATTAATATAATACAAATAATAATAATATTTAATAATAATAATAATATTTAATAATAATAATAATATTTAATAATAATAATAATATTTAATAATAATAATAATATTTAATAATAATAATAATAATAATAATAATAATAATATTTAATAATAATAATAATATTTAATAATATTTAATAATAATAATAATAATATTTAATAATAATAATAATATTTAATAATAATAATAATATTTAATAATAATAATAATATTTAATAATAATAATAATATTTAATAATAATAATAATATTTAATAATAATAATAATATATTTTTTTATAAAAAAAACTAATATTAAATTTTATTGTTTTTATATAAATTTTTTAAAAATAATATTCTATAGTACTATAGTATTTTTTATATTATATCAAATAACATGATTGATTACGTAATAATTGCTGTCAACATAAAAAAAAGTATTATATGAAACTCATAAAATAGGGTCAAAAAAATTTTTATTTATTTTTTTTAACAATTAGTATCCATTTCCAGACAACAAAAACAATAACAAAATTTAAATAAATTGTTTAATTAATGTGTCAACAAAAGTGAGAGACTCGGAGATAAATAAAAT
Organism: Oppia nitens; assembly: GCF_028296485.1. Taxonomy (NCBI): domain Eukaryota; kingdom Metazoa; phylum Arthropoda; class Arachnida; order Sarcoptiformes; family Oppiidae; genus Oppia; species Oppia nitens. Next base: position 605,088 of record NW_026533219.1, on the reverse strand, counting down.
AATTATATTATATTTCGATTTTAATATTAAAAAAAAAAATAATTTTTTTTGAATTGCTATAATTTTGAATTAATTAAATACATGGCAACTATATTTAATGTATAATTTTTGTATCAATTTTTCTAACCATTGTCAATTTTGCATAAAAAAATTTATGATATTATATGCATGCTATTATATTTTAGGGTAATAATTTTTATTAAATATATATTAATATATTTTTTTTATTTAAAAAAATTTTCATTAATATAATTAAAATATTCAATAGTTAATTTTATGATTAAAATTATAACCAATTTTTATTAGGCAATTTGAAATGTTATATTTAATTTTATATATATAAGATATTAAATAATATATTTAATAATAATAATAATTATATATATAATATATACACAAATATATATATATAAATTATTTGTTTAACTGGTAAATGTTATAATTAAATTTAAATCAGCCCACCCCCAGCCCCCACCATAAACCCCCACCTCCCTTCCCACACAACCAATAGAAAAATTATTTAATAATTTTTTATATTTATTAAAATTTATATATATATATATTTAATATTTTTAATTAATAATATAATTACCTGTTTTTGCCAAAACATTGATTGATTCAAAGTAATAGTTTGTCAAACTATTTGGGGGACAAAAAAATATTTTTATTAAAATTATCATTAATTTATTATTAAAAAAATGATTTAGTTTTTAAAAAATTAAAAACATTTTTAAAATAAAACCAATTATAATATTTATATTATATATATAAATTTATATTAAAAATTTGATAGTCAAAAAAATTATACTTAAAATTAAAATAAATTTTTTATCATACAATCTAAACTATAGCATATATATATATATATATATATATATATTACAACAAATTGTTATACAATTATATAACATAATAATTAAGTTATTTATCATATAATTAAACTGTACAGTATTAATAATGTTAGTTTTTTTTAAATTTTATAAAAAAATATATTCCCAGTTAAATCCAAATTTAAATACAAAATTATTTATCTATATATATATATATATTTAAATAATTGTTTCATAGATATATATGCTATTGCTAAATGCTAAATTTTTTTATATTTATATGCATGCTATATAATTTTATGTCAAGGTAATAATATTTAATAAATATATATATTTTTTTTCTTAAATTTATTAATATAATCAAATATTGTATTCAATAGTTAATTTTATGATTAAAATAAATAACCAATTTTTATTGTCAAATTTTAACAATTGTATTTTATTTGAAATGTTATATTTAATTATATTTATATATATATACATAATACATAATAATAATAATATACATAATATATATATATATATATATATATATAAATAATTTGTTTAACTGTTAAATGTTATAATTAAATTTAAATCAGCCCACCCCAGCCCCCACACTATAAACCCCCAGCTCCCTCCCCACACAACCAATAAATCAATTAATTAATAATTTTTTGTTTTATTAACACAATATATATATATATATATAATATTTTAAATTAATAATATAATTACCTGTTTTTGCCAAAACATTGATTGATTCAAAGTAATAGTTTGTCAAACTATTTGGGGGAAAAAAATATTTTTTAATTAGCATTAATTTCATATTAAAAAATATATTTAAAAAAAACAATATAAACAATTATATATATATATGTAGTTTTTATATATATTTTTATTATTATTATTTATATTTAGTATATATTAAAATTTGTTAGTTAAAAAAATTATTAAAATTAAAATAAATTTTAACATACAATCTAAAACTGTAGTATATATATATATATTACAATAAATTGTTATACAATTATTAATATATCATAATAATTAAGTTATTTATCATATAATTAAACTATCAATAATACAGTACAGTATTAATAATATTAGTTTTTTATATATATATATATTCCCATTTAAATCAAATTTAAATGCAAAATTATTTATCTATATATATATATATTATACATGTATATATAATTATATATATATATATATATGTAAATAAAAAACTTTTTTAACATATATTTTTTTAAACATTAAAATTATTTAAAACTTATTTTATGGTTGTCAACTTTAATAAATAAAATTGTAATATTATGCATATATATATATATATATATATATATAAATATTTACTGTATATATATATAAATGTAAATATTTTATACTATCCAAATTATACGCTATATAGTTTTTACCCCCCACATATCACCCCCCCCCCATAACTCTCCCCTACTCAAATTTCATCTCTATTATAGGGTATATTAAATACAAATAATAACTTTATTATAGTATAGTGTGTAACTAAATATTAGTTTTTTTTTAAAAAAATGTATAAATAATTTAATATTTTATTTATTATAAAAAAGTTTTAAGTCATTTATATGTTTAAAATTTATAATTAATGTAAATGATATAAAATCTAATAATAATAATAATAATAATAAATGTTTGAAACAAACACTTGAAAACAATAATTTTTAAAAACAACTTAAAAATAATACAATTTAAGTATAATTATTATTTTATAGTTATATACTGTATATACTATATGAATATTTATAACAATTAAAACAATTTTCAAGTATACAGTTTAGAGTATATATCATATATAATAGTTTTCAAATATAATTTATTAATTAATTTGTATTTAAAGTTTGAAAAAAACTAACAAAACATAATTGTATATTATTTATATATGATATTGTTATATAAAAATTGTTGTATAATTTTTTTTATAATACTTAGCAATATAAATAAAATAGTTTTTTAGTATTTTTTTATTTCATTAAATGTAAAAAATATTAATTTCTCTCTCTCTCTCTCTCTCTCTCTCTCTCTCTCTCTGTCTGTCTGTCTGTCTCTCTCTCTATCTATCTATCTATTTATCTATCTATCTATCTATCTATCTCTTTATTTTTTGTAACTATATACTAAATAATTTTTTTATTTAATTTAAAATAAATTAAAATAATTTTTTAATAGTTTTTATCCCAAATTAATATATACTATATATATTTATATTATAAGTCAATTTAATAATAAAATTATGAACTATTATTTCTCTCTCTCTCTCTCTCTCTCTCTCTCTCTATCTATCTATCTATCTATCTATCTATCTATCTATCTATCTATCTATCTATCTATCTATCTATCTATCTATCTATCTATCTATCTATCTATCTATCTATCTATCTCTATCTTTCTCTCAATTATATAAAAAAATCATATAAAAAACTATTTTTTTATACAAATATATAATTAATACTATTATTAGTACAAAATAAAAAACTTACTTTTTTGTTGTTGTCCAAAACTATAGTTTCCTTATAATAATAATAATAATAATAATAATAATAATAATAATAATAATAATAATAATAATAATAATAATAATAATAATAATAATAATAATAATAATAATAATAGGATGAAACTGGCCGTTCAAATGGCAGGTAGATTATTGACGGGTTGTGTCGGCACTCAAAAAGTTTTTAAATATCAAAGTTAATCAACAATAATAATAATAACAGCAACTTATTGATAAAAAATAATAATAATAATAATTAATATATATTTTTAATAATACAAATAAACTATTTATTTTAATATATATATATATACTATATTAATAACTTACAAAAATTTTTGACAAAATTTTTATTTATTTAATTATTATTAAAATTAATTAATTATTTGAAAAAAAAGTTTTTATTAGTTGTAAAGTTTTATTTAAATTTTTTATTATTATTATTAATATAATTGATGCTAATATTAATACTGTACTGTACTGTTAGTATTTATATACATATATATACTATTAATATATAATATTTATATTCAACACAATATTCAATATACAGTACACTTTGATATAATCTAAAAATCATATGAATACACAAAAATGATTTGATTTTATATATTATAATATATTTTATTATAAACATGAGATAGATATTATGTATATATATATATATATATATACTGTATATATATGATCTCTACAATATTAATATATAGTTTAAACCAATGATAATTTAACAACAAATAAAAACTAGAGGAGATGGGAGGAATAATATTATATATATACAATGTATATATATATAATATATATATATAGTATATTTAATAAAACTTTTTTAAACACTAACTTTAAAAATTTTTCATCTATTTTATAATAATAAAAAAAATAGTTAAACATAATTATTTTGGTTTAATTTATTTAATAGTTTTTTTAAGTTACAATACTATAATATACAGTATATAATATATATATATTAATATATAACTCTATATATATATAACTAAAATACTAAAATACAGTTTGAAACTTTGAAACACTTGTTAAGTAGTAATAAATTAGTTTTAAGCTTTATATTTATTATTATTATTATTAGAAAAATCTGTATTATTTGTAACTAATATACTGAATAAAAAAATTTTTTAGAGTAAAATATTAGATTAAAATCAAATTATTTTTTAATAGTTTTAATCCCAAATTTATATATACTGTATATATATTTTATAATTCAATATTAATTACAACTTATTAATTCTCTCTTCTCTCTCTCTCTCTCTCTCTCTCTCTCTCTCTCTCTCTCTCTCTCTCTCTCTCTCTCTCTCCTCTCTCTCTCTCTCTCTCTCCTCTCTCTCTCTCTCTCTCCTCTCTCTCTCTCTCTCCTCTCTCTCCTTTCTCTCCTCTCTCTCCTCTCTCTCCTTTCTCTCCTCTCTCTCCTCTCTCTCCTCTCTCTCCTCTCTCTCCTCTCTCTCCTCTCTCTCCTCTCTCTCCTCTCTCTCCTATTGTATTTAATAATTTGTTTTTGTTATTAAAAAAAACTAAATCAATAATTTAGATAAACTTATAAATCAATTTCAGATTTATTGCGACAAATAATTGCCGAAAACAATGACCACAACATCCACGACAACAACAACAACAAGTGTGGTCTCAAACATAGGCTCAGACGTATAGTTGGCGGCCGACAATCACAAACTTGAATACTGGCCATTGATTGCGGCCAACCATATGATGACCACCGCAGCGGCAGCCGATACTTGCAACCCGAACCCAAAAAAAACCCAATTGTGCGGGAATACTGGTCAGCCGGAGACACATAGTAACCGCTGTTTGACAGTAGTCGGGAAGCGGTGAGGCGGCGGCGATGGCCGCGGATAGCACATCGACCACCCGGATGTCAGGCCAGTGACTACCAGATACCAGAAGTCCGGATGCCATACAACCGGCATATCGGTCGACCAAATCGGGCGACCGATATGGCTGTCCTAACATTGCGATCGCCGCTAATAATTGGGGAATAATTTTTGATAAAAATGTAAATTTTTTTTGAGAAAAAATGTATAATTTAGTTAAAAAGTGAATATTTTAAAGAAAAAATAATTTTTAGTAAATATTTCTTATTTTATTTTTTTAAAAAAAGTAAATAATTTTTGATAATAAAACCACTTTTTATATAAAAGTGTATATTTTAGAAAATATTTTGTAATTTTAGTTATAATTTGGACTAATTTTTTGTGGGGGGAGGAGGGGAGGGGAGAAATAAAACTGATTTTACTTTAGCAATGAAAAACAAATATTAGATTATTATATTTATTTATTATCTAAACGTTAATTGTTTTAATTAAATTAAAATAAATTTTATTAGATATATATATATATATACAAATACTTTATATATAAATATAGTAATATAGATAAATATAGTAGTATATATATAGTGTAAAAAAATTGAATAATTTTTTGATAAAAAATGTATATTTTTAGACGAATTAAGTAATTTTTTGGGGGGGGGGGGGGGGAAATATTATGCCAAACATTGATCGGCCGGCACTGATCCTCAGCCAACTTCACCAACACAATCATGAATAGACCCATCAGATAGGCTATCAAATGGCTATCAAACCCTATGCGCTACAACACATACACACACTAACCGGCAAACAGGACAATGGCTATCAAAGCCCAGGCGCCAAAACGTATACATACAACACATACACACAACACATACACACAACACATACACACAACACATACACACAACACATACACACAACACATACACACAACACATACACACAACACATACACACAACACATACACACAACACATACACACAACACATACACACAACACATACACACAACACATACACACAACACATACACACAACACATACACACAACACATACACACAACACATACACACAACACATACACACTACACATACACACAACACACACTAACCGGCAAACAGGCCAATGGCTATCAAACCCCAGGCGCCGCCGACTGCGTGTACGGCAAACGAATTGGTCGGATCGTCGATACGCAAGCGGGCCATTACCGGACTGACTGATACCGTACTAGAAAAGCGGCCACCGATAGGACCAATACCGGGTAAAATCGGGTCGAAATATTTTCGATGCACCACCCGATATGGCCACCAGTGACCCGAGTATGCTTTGTAATATCTTGGAGACCATTGTTTCAGCCAATAGCTGAATACCATACCTACAGATCCGATAATAATAATAATAATAATAATAATAATTTTATTCAAGTATATAAATTTCAATTATAACTATTAAAATATATTTTTTTATATAAAAAAAACTAATATTTTAATACATAGACTAATTAATACCAATAAATGTTAATTTTGATAATAAATGTTTACTAAAAAATTATAGCTTAAAAATTTTTTAGGTATAATTTTTAAGTTAACTTATATATGTATTAAATTATTAATTGATTTAACTTATTGAAAAAAATGATAATTAAATAGTTTATAAAAAAAACTAATAATTGTTTTTAACTAGAATTTCAATCAACAACAAACAAATAAATTTTGGCCTTACCCCCCACCCCCCTTTACTTAGCCCTGGTACAGTATATATATATATATATATATATGCATTCACCATAACATGAATAGACAACCCATCGGACAGTTGGTTGGTATTACCCATTGGTTTGTCGCCGTTGACAACTACACCGCTGCTGTCGGCACCAAATCGGCACCGATTCGCGGTCCCCAACAGTATGGCGGCCACTATACTTGAACAGCCTGTCCCCACCCACCCACACACACACACACCCACCCCAACCTTAATAGTGGTACAACAAAAATTTTTTAGTAACAAGATTTAGCAATATTAACTATTTAATAACTGTATCAATTAAATTAAATTAAAAAAAAAAAAAAGATTAAACAAAACACACACACACACACAATTAAATAGAACAAGTTTACAAATACAAAAAAAAATAACCAAGTTTATTTAATGATAATAATAATAAATAAATTACATTTTAACCGAATCATAAAAATTTTTACAACAAATTCAATAATTCAATAAATTTTTTAATTTTTTTAAAAATCAACAACAACAATCATACATTTTAAGTGCAACAACATGAACACAAGATTGACCATTTGTACAATCACTATCCTCTACACAATTATAGACAGTCATCACCATATAGATGACCAGCAACCACCATATAGACTGCCAGTCCCATTGTTGACCACTATTGTTGTTGTTAGCACCAGTAGTAATACTGGTAGTACTGGTAGTTGTCATCATCATCATCACTAAACCATCACTATTGCCATTGTTTGCTGACATATCGTTTTATCAATTAGTTTATATTGAATTATTTAACAGGTAGTAGTAATTAAGTGCTATATATATAATAATAATAGAAACAATTGAATTGTAAATCTAAAAATAAAACAGATATTTATTGTGTATAATAATAATTTTATTTAAAAATAAATTATTGTATAAATAAAAATCTGTTATACCTTTTATTAGTAAAGAAACTTCTATTAGTCTATACAAACAAATAGTATCCGATATTTATATGTTAGTAAAATACTAAATGTGTTTATTTATTGACGCAAATAATATATTATTTATAGAAATTATTATAATTTGAAAAAATTATATATAATTTCTATTTTTAAAAAACAACTACAATTTTAATTACATTTAAAATTTTTAAAAATTAGTTAAATTTTATTTGAATCTATTATTAAACTTATTAATAATAATATACAGTACTGTATATATATATATATAGTTAATATTTTGTAAAAGTTATTTATTTTTATATATAATAATAATAATTTTATATATAATATATATATATATAATATGTATATATAATTATAATATTTATATACTGTATAACAATAAATTGTATAGATAATAAAAATATGTATATATATAATAATAGTCATAACAGTCAATATTATTTTTTTGTATTTATACTGTAATGACTCGATGGCAATCGCGTCTACAATTTTTAAATAATTTTTTTAAAAAATTGATTATATAATTATAAAATTGTTGGATAAAAAATAAAACAGATATGCCCATCCAGTATCCAATTGAACCGGCTAAATTACTTTTATATTGCGAATAAGAAATCTTGAGTGTTGTTAATTTATGAATTTCTTTATTATCTTCATTGGCTATAATCAATTTGTAATCATTTTTACGATTTACGCTTTCTTTAAATTTATGATCAACTTTTAAATTATAGATTTCTTGATTACATTGTTTATAATTATTGCAAATATTTAAACAAGATCTTGGATAGTAATTTAATTTTATATATTCATCCATAAATGTTTTGTAACTTGATTTATTAATGTTTGCAGTCATCGAATCAATAATACACTGTTTAATGCATTCATTATTTGATTCTCTATTTTTACACAATTTTCCAACTAATGATTTTTCGTAAGTTTCAATACTTTTACGATAATAAATATAAGTTTTGTCCGAATTGTTTGTTTCAATAATAATCGTATTATCCTTAAAATTTGGATAAATAACTTCATATTTTGGATAAATTGTTAATCTAATTTCTTGAATATTTAATTGTTTAAAGTTATTAATTGAAACAATAGATTTTATACTAGTTTCAAAAGCGTGTCTTGAAGTAAAGAATTTTTTATTGTCATGTTTAAAAATATTAATACAATAATAGTCATCTAAAATATCGTACGCAATTTTTTTTGAACAGTTTTCAAAAAAAATTTGAACTTGTAATTTACAATTAAAAACATTATTATTTTCCAATTGTTCTAATTGTTCTCTATAAGTCAAATTATTAAGTTTTTTAATTATTATGTATTTATTTACTACAATATCATCCATTGTGTGGACATTATATAAATTATAAAACTGTTTTTTTAGAAATATATGTTTTTCTATACAAACACTAATTGCCGGAAATATTATATTGTTACTAATTTTAGTATTAATTACAGTAATTGTTTCATATTTTAAATAATCATATGTAAGACTAAGACAATCATATAAAAAAATAAAAAATAAAATAGTCAGTGTTAATATATAGAAAAATGATATTATTTTTATCATATTTGTTGATTTTAGATGTTTTGAATTGATTTTTTCTAAATTGATTTAATCCAAAATAATCTAAAAAATACTAAAAAAAATTTAAAAAAAATTAATATAGAATATTAAAATATTATTTACTTAATTAGTCTATTTTTATATATTTATTTACTATAATAACCTAATAATATTATTTTATAATAAATTGTTAATAATAATAAAACATAAATTATTGAAATCATATTTATGATTAATATAATATGAATAAAAATTATTCAATAATAATAATTATATTTAATAATAATCTTTTTATATATAAAAAATATTATATAATTTTATTAATTAATAAATTCTAATCTCTCTCTCTCTCTCTCTCTCTCTCTCTCTCTCTCTCTCTTTCTGTGTGTGTGTGTGTTATCAATGAATCAATTATAAAAAAAACAAATATATATATATATATATGTATATATATTTTTTAGCAAATATTATTATTATTAAAAAATAAAGTTTTACTTACTTTATCTTTTGTTGTCTAAAACAATAGCAATAATATGGTCTAAACTGTCCGTTCAAATGACTGGTCAATCGGCAACGGTATCGGCTCTTAATGGATGTCAATCAACACCTCTTAACACAACAATAACGACACCAACTAATTGATGAAAAAAAATAAAATAATTAAAAAAAAATTATACATTGATTATATAAATAATAATAATATATTTGAATAATTTTTATCAACAAAAACAAAAAGTTTTCATATATTAAACTTATAGTCAATCGCTGTATAATATATGGATATATTGATACTCTAATGTACTGTAGAGTACTATCTATACTATTAACACACAATATATACATCAAAATAAATGATTGGATTTTATAAAAAAATATATTTTATTTCAAACAAGAGATAGATAATAGATATATATATATATATTATTTTATTACTATTATTATTGTTCAATGACTGGTCAATCGTTAACGGTATCGGCTCTTAAAGGATATCAATCAACACAACAATAACGACACCAACTAATTGATAAAAATAGATAAAATAATTAAAAAATTTATATAAATTTTATTAAAATAATAAAATATATTCAAAAAAATACGCGGCTCAAGATCAATTGACCGCTTCTTTATATAGAATATTATTATTATTACAAAAAAAATAGTTTTTCTTACTTTATATTATGTTGTCTAAAACAATAGCAATAATACGGTCTAAACTGGCCGTTCAAATGACTGGTCAATCGTTAACGGTATCGGCTCTTAAAGGATATCAATCAACACAACAATAACGACACCAACTAATTGATAAAAATAGATAAAATAATTAAAAAATTTATATAAATTTTATTAAAATAATTTATATATTGATAATATTAATAATATTAATAATAATATATTTGAAAAATTATTCAACAAATTATATATCAATAAATTATAATAAAAACTTACGTAAAAAAGTTTTTGATAAAAATTTTTAGATTTTTTTTTCTTCAATTAATCTATTAATCAACACGTCTTAACACAACAATAACGACACCAAATAATTGATAAAAATAGATAAAAAATTTAAAAAAATTATATAAATTTTATTAAAATAATTTATATATTTATTATATAAATAATAATAATATATTTGAAAACATATTCAGCAAATAAAACAAACAAACAAAAAAATTTTAATTTCCTAATAATTAATTAAATATCAATAAATTATAATAAAAACTTACGTAAAAAAGTTTTTGATCAAAAGTTTTTAGATTTATTTTTTCTTTAATTAATCTATTAATTAATTGAAATTTTTTGAATTGAATCAAATTTCTGAGTTGTAAAGTTTTTTGTGTATTTTTGTTTTTTTTATTGATGTTATTTTATTAGAAATTTAGTTATTATTATTATTTTTAATAAAAGTTAATCACATATATATATATATAAATAGACTAATATATATATTATTTGATATTATTTATATCTAGTTTAATATTTTTATTTTTTTTAATTAATTAAAAAATTATTATTATATATGAATAATCACTTTAGTTATTATAATTTTTTTTAAATCAATAATATTATAATTTTTATCAGTTTTTTTTCAAAATTTTTGATTTGATTTAATTATTTTTTATAAGTTATGAAAAAAACTTTTTTGATCAAAAGTTTTTAGATTTTTTTTTCTTAAATTAATCTATTAATTAATTTAATTTTTTTTCAACAAATTTCAAAGTTGTAAAGTTAATGTATTTTAGTTTTTTTAATTGATGTTATTTTATTAGAAATTTAATTATTATTATTATTATTTTTAATAAAAGTTAATCACATATATATATAAATAGACTAATATATATATATTATTTGATATTATTTATATCTAGTTTAATAATATTTTTATTTTTTGAATTATTATATTATTAAATTAAAATAATATTATTATATATGAATATAACTTTAGTTATTATAATTTTTATCTTTTTTTTTGTCAAAATTTGATTTAATTTTTTTCTTCAATTAATTGAAATTTTTTCAACAAATTTTTGTTGAAAAAAAATAATTTAAAAGTAAATCACACACATATTATATATATATATAGAGTAATTTATATTAATAAATATTAATAGATATTATTTATATATAGTTTAATAATATTATTTTTATTTGAATTAACTAAAAAATTATTATTATTATTATTATTATATATGAATAATTATTTTAGTTAATATATTTTTTATCAACAAAATAAAGTTATCATGTATAAATCTTATAGTCAATCACTTTATCAATATATTGGATATATTGAAACTGTACTGTACTGTAGAGTACTATCTATACTATTAACACACAATATCCATAAGCTTATACTATATATATATATATATATATATATATATATATATCAGGGTTAAGCAAGGTTTTGGATTTTAGAGGGGGGTAGACCGGGGTAAAATTTACAAAATTCTCGAAAAATCTTCGGGGAGTATTGGGTGGGTTAAAAATTTTATTGCATTTTTAAACGGCAATTTTTTCAAAAATCCAAAATCAAGGGGGGGGGTCAATGAAAATTCCCTAATATTCCCTTAAATTCCCGAATATTATCATGTAAATTTTAAAAATTATTAACTACTATAATTACACTTTTCAACAAATAGGTAATTTTAAATTTTTTTAGTTTAATATTTTAATTAAAATTATGTTATTTTTATATGAGTTTTAACGTTATTTTAACTTTTTTTTACTTATATTTAATCAATAATTAGATTCATGTAAATTTTAAAAAACATAAAAATACTTTCTAAAATAGTATCAACTAAAATTAAAGTTTTTAAGCAACAATTTTTCCAATTTTGTCAAAAAGTCTAGGGGGGGGTAAAATCCCAATTTCTCGATCTTAGGGGGGGGGGGTATTTTGGCCTTACCCCCCCCTTACTTAACCCTGATATATATAGCATATAAATACACTAAAAAATGATTGGATTTTATTAAAAAAATATATATATTTTATTACAAACAAGAGATAGAGAAAACTATATATATACTGTATATATTATTTTATGTATTATTTTATTACTATTATTATTGTTTTCATTATTATTTTAATTATTATTATATTATATATCCTAACCTAACCCCACCATATAATATAATATTTATATACATGTATAAAATGTGTAATATTTATACATAATATTAATGTTTTTTTTAAACAAATACAACAATTACTTTAAAAATTTCTCATCATTTTTACACATTTACAACAAATTATTTTGGTTTTGATTTATTTAATAGTTTTTTTATATAACATACCATAAAATATAATGTATTGTATAATACAGTATTACTTACAGTACTGTATTATACTATATATATATATATAAATTAAATACTTAAAAACAGCTGTACTTAACTTGTAAACTAAACTAAATTAATTTGAAGTTTCATTATCATTATTATTAAAAAAATATTTATTATATTTTTTTGTAACAAATATATGAAGAAAAAAAATTTTTTTTAATTAAAATTATTAAATATTTAAGTAGATTTTTTTTTGTATCAAGTACAATTGATTAATTTTTATACAATTCTAATAGAATATATAATAATAATAATTGTTATAACATATTACTATTATTATTTTTAAAATTATTATTAATATTTACTTTTTTACTATTATTAAAACTAAATACTAATCGTATAAAAATTATTAATAATTATATATATTAATAGTTATTGTATTTTATTATAGATTAGATGCCACACAAAATTCATGTTATATATATATATATCACACAAACACACACATACACACATATATATATATATATATATATATATACATAAAAAAAATATTAAATATTATATTAAATATTAGTAATAATAGTCTAAAGTTTTATATACATATATATACATATATATACAGTATATACTAACAATAAAAAACAAAACATACATAATATATATATCAATAAATAAGTAAAATAATAAATATATATATATATATATATATATATATATAGATTATATATATGATATTGATTAACACACACACACACAAACATAGCTGACTGGCCAGTTGTACTGTACCTTAACGAACATACAGTACTGTCTATTAGTTAAAAACATGTCATCGTCGCCAGCAATCAGCTCCGGTAGTAGTAGTATCGACAACACTACTGTCCCGCCATCGCCGTCGCCGACCACTGGCTCCGACCGATTCGGCTCAAGTAACGACTCGAACGATGTCTGTTGGATACTGACATCGGCTTTCCTAATATTTACAATGCAAACCGGTTACGCCCTATTAGAGTCGGGTGTCGTTTCACGTAAAAACGAGGCCAACATTCTAGTGAAAAATGCCGTCAATATTATGTTCGGTTCGCTAGCTTTCTGGCTGTTCGGCTACGGCCTGAGTTTCGGTACACCGGCCAACCAGTTGGTAGGTTACGGCGATTTTATGGTCACCGCTTCGGAACTGGATATGGGACCCAAATATTCGGAGATGGCCTTCCAGTTGGCCTATTCGACAACATCGACGGCCATCATATCCGGATCGATGAGCGAACGGTGCAAATTTGTATCGTACCTGTTGTTCAGTTCGGTCAATACGTTCATCTATTGTGTACCGGCTCGTTGGCTGCTCCGGGAGGGCGGTTGGCTGAGATCGATGGGTGCCGTCGATATTGGCGGCTCCGGTACTGTACATTTGGTAAGTGTGAGCTGTATATATATATATATATATATATATATATATACTGTATTTAAAAAAATAATTTTTTTTTAGTGAAATCATACTAGTATTTTAGTTAATTATTTTTTTTATATATATTTTTTAATTAAATATACATTTTATTAGTATTGTTATTATAATTAATATTATTATTAATATTATTATTATATATAAAATTATTAAAATTAATATCTATATTATTATACTAATTAGTATTTGACTGAAAAAAAAAATTTTGTGAATAATTTTTTGTTTTGGTTTTTATTTTAATAATATTTTTTGATTAAGATTTTGTTGGTGTTGTTGTTGCTATTAATTAATTAAAATAATATTTATCAATATTTTTTTATCAATATTTTCGTTACTAAAAATTATAATTAATAATTAAAGTTTTACTACTATAAAAAAAAATATAATTTTTGTTTGATTGAAATTCTAGTTAAAAACAAAATTTTTTTTTAAACAATTTAATTATCATTTTTTTTTGTATAAGTTAAATCAATTAATAATTTAATATATAAGTTAACTTTAAAATGTATATTAGTTAAAGTACCTAAAAATTATAAGCTATAATACATGTATTTATTGGTATTAATTAGTTTATGTATTAAAGTATTACAGTTTTTTAAATATATTATATTAATAGTTATAATTTAAATTTATATACTTGAATAAAATTATTATTATTATTATTATCATATTATTATAAATTAAAAAAAAAACATTAACTTTATATTAATGTTTCTAATATAATATTGTTAATCAAATATCTATAATACATGTAAATTTAAACTACAATTACAGTATTACAGTTTATAATAATAATTAGTTAGTATTTTAATAATAATAATTAGTTAATATTTTAATAATAATAATTAGTTAATATTTTAATAATAATAATTAGTTAATATTTTAATAATAATAATTAGTTAATATTTTAATAATAATAATTAATTAGTATTTTAATAATAATAATTAGTTAGTATTTTAATAATAATAATTAGTTAGTATTTTAATAATAATAATTAGTTAATATTTTAATAATAATAATTAGTTAATATTTTAATAATAATAATTAATTAGTATTTTAATAGTAATAATTAGTTAGTATTTTAATAATAATAATAATTAGTATTTTAATAATATACTGGGTACTAACTAATTTGGTAATAGGCAACAAAAAATATTAGCAAAATTTTTGTTTTTATATTTATAAAATTATAATTGAATTAAACAATTATTAAAAACTGGGAGTTACACTAATATTAAATTGTAAATTAAATAATAATAATACCAATAAATTAATGCTTGATTACAGTATTACAGTTTATAATAATAATAATAATAATAATAATATTTTAATTAATATTATTTTAATTTAATATTAATTTAATAATTAATTTAATAATAATTATTATCATAGCATACAATATTATAAATTATAAATATTTTTCTAAAAAATTTTATTTAATATATAATTACTAATAATAATAATAATAGCATAGAAATTATTGCTAAATCTTTACTAAAAAAAAATTGTACGGTTATTACGGTTGGGGTGTGTGTGTGTGGTGGGGGCGGACAGGTAGGCGGCTGTTCAAGTATAGTGGCCGCCATACTGTTGGGACCGCGAATCGGCCGATTCGGTGCCAACAGCAGCGGCGACATACCAATGGGTAATCCAACCAACTGTCTGATGGGTCTATTCATGTTATGGTGGGGTTGGCTGGGTTTCAGTGCCGGCTCAACGTTCGGCATAACCGGCGATAAGTGGAAATTTTCCAGCCGTGCATCGGTTACGACTATACTGGCGTCGATGGGCGGCGGATCGGTCGGTATGGTACTCAGCTATTGGCTGAAACACGGTCTCCAGGATATTACCATGCTTATGGATTCGATACTCGGGTCGCTGGTGGCCATATCGGGTGGTGCACCAATATTTCGACCCGGTTTTTCGGTACTGGTCGGTTCGGTGGCCGCTTTTCTAGTACTATCAGTCAGTCCGGTAATGGCCCGCTTGCGTATCGACGATCCGACCAATTCGTTTGCCGTACACGCAGTCGGCGGCGCCTGGGGTTTGATAGCCATTGGCCTGTTTGCCGGTTAGTTTGTGTATGTGTATGTGTATGTGTATGTGTATGTGTATGTGTATGTGTATGTGTATGTGTATGTGTAGTGTGTATGTGTAGTGTGTATGTGTAGTGTGTATGTGTAGTGTGTATGTGTAGTGTGTATGTGTAGTGTGTATGTGTAGTGTGTATGTGTAGTGTGTATGTGTAGTGTGTATGTGTAGTGTGTATGTGTAGTGTGTATGTGTAGTGTGTATGTGTAGTGTGTATGTGTAGTGTGTATGTGTAGTGTGTATGTGTAGTGTGTATGTGTAGTGTGTATGTGTAGTGTGTATGTGTAGTGTGTATGTGTAGTGTGTATGTGTAGTGTGTATGTGTAGTGTGTATGTGTAGTGTGTATGTGTAGTGTGTATGTGTAGTGTGTATGTGTAGTGTGTATGTGTAGTGTGTATGTGTAGTGTGTATGTGTAGTGTGTATGTGTAGTGTGTATGTGTAGTGTGTATGTGTAGTGTGTATGTGTAGTGTGTATGTGTAGTGTGTATGTGTAGTGTGTATGTGTAGTGTGTATGTGTATGTGTATGTGTATGTGTATGTGTAGTGTGTAGTGTGTATGTGTAGTGTGTATGTGTAGTGTGTATGTGTAGTGTGTATGTGTAGTGTGTATGTGTAGTGTGTATGTGTAGTGTGTATGTGTATGACAATTGATTTATTATATTTTACCACGAAATTCATACATCCAGAGAAAGACAATCTAATAAACTATACTAACGGTACTAATGGTTTGCTAATCAATTGGGACACTCGACTGATAGCATCGCAACTGTTAGCCATTGCCGCACTGTCCACATGGAGTATCCTATCGACACTGGCCATACTGTTGGCCATCAAATATACGGTTGGCCTGCGTATGAGCGTACGGGACGAAATACTGGGACCCGATTTTGTTGATCACGGTCTGGTACACGACGGCAATCAGGATATATTGAAAATTATAGCCAATAAATATGATAAAAATTTGTTTAAGGAATTGTCGGCCACTGGTAGCCATAAACTATTTGGATAGACTTATATATATATATACTGTATATATATGTGTGTGTGATATATATATCACTAATTTATTGATTTTTTTTTTTGGTTAAAAAAGTAATATTTTACTATTTATAAAAAAAAATACATTCAATTACTACCGGTATATATATGTTTGAGTTATGTTTTTGTTAAATAAATAATTTATTTATCAAAAAAATATTTATCAATTGTCTCTTTAAAAATAATTACTAAATTATTTTAACAAATATATATTAATATCATAAATATATAAATCTCTAATTGTTTGCATAAATAATTTGCTGTTTGTTTATAATGCAAAAAATGAAATTTTTTTATTTATATTTATTTTTTTTAATATATTAATTATATTAATATAATATTATTATATAAATGTATAGCAATTACGTAGTCATCCTGTGTTTACTATATATATCGTTTGTCTGTAAAAAAATAATTATAATTAAATTAATATTATATTTTTAAAAATAAAAATTAATTAACAGTAGTAGTAATAATAATACTAATAAATATGACACATTGATTAATTAGTATATATAAAAATATATTTTTTATTTATTGTGTTGTTATAAATGTGTTTAAATCAACAACAAAAAAATATGAAATTAGCTAATAATTTAAATTTATTACTAATAATAATTAAAATTTTATTTGTATTATTCGTGACCATTGATTGCATGCAATTATTAAATACAATAACTACTGATAATTATGAACTATTGTCTAAACATACCGGTGCTGCTGATAATAGGCCTAATAATAACATTAGGCGACGGTTTACTCGAGGGGCCGGCGGTTATCGGCATATGGAGTATAAGTGTCTGTTTGGACAACTTTCCGATGAAGAATGCGATAAATTAATTAATTTTAATTAAAATTTAATTATCTATTTATTTATTTATAATGTCATATCATACACACACACACACAAAATAATTTAATTATAATTAATTTTTTGGATTTTTATTTTTTGTTTTATATGATTACTGTCATTATACTGTATATTGTTTTTTTTATAGTTTTAATTTACCAAAAAAATATATATAAGATATTTATAATGTATTATATAATTAATTAATTAATTTAACAAACAATTAATTTACTAACTATGTATTTATTAATATTACAATTTGTATTTATTTATTTTTTTAATTTACTAATTTTTTAATTTGTACACAAAATAAAAATAATAATTTTCAATTTTTTATTGAAAATATTTATTAATTTTTTTCAATATCTAAATAATTACTATTTTTTTAAATAATTGCAATTATATTTGCATTTATTATACACAAACACATTGTATATAATTTATTATTTATCAATATTTAGACATTTTAACTATATTTAGATATATATTCCGGTATTTTTAAAAAAATAAAATAAAAACCTAATTTGGTTAACAATTATTTTATTTATTTTTTTTGTAAAAATAAACTCAATTTTACAAACAAATAATATATATATCAATATTTATTATCAATATATTAGAGTTAGTTAACTATACTTTTTATAATTAATTATTTTATAATTTATTAAATAATTAAAATTCATAATAAACTAAATTAGTTTTAATTTTAAATAATGAAATTATATTTAACAATATTATTATTAATTTATACAACAATAATTGTTGCTGATGAAAAGTAAATTTAACTAAAAAAATAATTAATTAATAAACATATAATTATTAAATTAATATAAATTATAATAAATTATAATAAATTAATTAATTAATTAACAGTATATTTATTAAATTAATATTTTAAAAAAATATATATAATTATTAATATTAATAATTATTATAAATATTGATTATTAACTATTTTATTCAATAATATATTTTTTTTCAATAACTTATTAAAAATTAATTATTTTATTTATAGAGAAACTTATAAATCAATTGCAGATTTATTGCGACAAATAATTGCCGAAAACAATGACCACAACATCCACGACAACAACAACGACAACAACAACGACAACAACAAGTGTGGTCTCAAACATAGCCGACGTATTGTTGGCGGCCGACAATCACAACCGGGCGACTGGCCATGGATTGCGGCCATTATGATGACCACCGATAAACGCAACCCGAGCCATAAACCCTATTGTGCGGGAACATTGGTCAGCCGTAGACACATAGTAACGGCTGCACACTGTTTGACAGTAGTCGGTAAGCGGCAGCGTTGGCCGCGGCCGCGGATAACCGTACGTCTAGGCGCTCACCGATTCAGGAGCGCTAACACCACATCAACCACCCGACTACCGGCCCGCGACTACCAGATCAAGTCCTATGCCATACATCCGGCCTATCGGTCGACCAAATCGGGCGATGATATAGCTGTCCTAACATTGCTAACGCCAGTCAAATATACGTCATATATTCAGCCAATATGTTTGCCGCCACCGCCGGCGCCGCTGACGGCACCGTCGGGTAATCAATCATTACGCCATGACTACAGTGGTCAGTCGGTTACCGTAGCCGGTTGGGGACATACCCGACATCGGGGTTCGGTCAACGCGTACTTGAAACAGGTATCGCTGTCCGTATGGAACCGTCGGCTATGCGAACATCGGTACACCAGTCGTGTCGAGGATATGTCCCGATTGCCCGAAACGGTGATCTGTGCCGGCAGTCGTGGCCGACACACATGTCAGGGCGATTCGGGCGGACCATTGATGGCCGCTATGACTGCCGACGGTGGTGGTAGTGGTGGCGGCGGTCAAAAACGGTGGACACTTATCGGTGTAGTATCGGGTGGCGTACTTTGCGGCGATGCCGACATACCGGCCTTGTTTACCGATGTCCAGTTGTACGCCAATTGGATTGGCAAACAAATTTGTGCATGCTAAAAATTGTGATTTAATTTTGTTTGTTTTATTTTTTTAACAAAAATAAATAAATTTTATTAGAATTAATATTATTTTATTTTTTTAAAATTATAATTGATTGAAAAATTTATAATTTTACCGAAAATAATAATATATTTAATACAAATAATAAAAATCTTATTTATGGTTTTAAATTTAAAGTTTAAGAAAAAAAATGCTAAAAATCATATTAAAATAAAATTATTATTATTATATAAACTGTAATTTTTTAATTAAAAATTGTTTTACAGAATTTAATTTATAATATATATTATTATATGTATATTAGTTATAATTTGACTTAAATATGCAAAATATGTATATTTTAGGAAAATGTGTATAACTTTGGAAAAAATGCATAACTTTGGAAAAATATGTATAATTTTGATAAAAAGTTAATATTTTTTGGAAAAACAGATTTTTTAGGAAATATTACATTTTTTGAAAAAAGTATATAAATTGGGGGAAAATAACATTTTTTGTAGATTTTAGGGAATATTTTGTAATTTTAGTGAATTTTTGTAGATTTTATGAAATATTTGTAATTTTAGGGAATATTTTGTAATTTTAAGAAATATTTGTAATTTTAGGGAATATTTTGTAATTTTAGGAAATATTTGTAATTTTAGTGAATTTTTGTAATTTTAGGAAATATTTGTAATTTTAGTGAATTTTTGTAGATTTTAGCAAATATTTGTAATTTTAGGGAATATTTTGTAATTTTAAGAAATATTTGTAATTTTAGGGAATATTTTGTAATTTTAGGGAATATTTTGTAATTTTAAGAAATATTTGTAATTTTAGGGAATATTTTGTAATTTTAGGGAATATTTTGTAATTTTAGGGAATATTTTGTAATTTTAAGAAATGTTTGTAATTTTAGTGAATATTTTGTAGATTTTAGGGAATATTTTGTAGATTTTAGGAAATATTTTGTAATTATTGGGAAAATATTTCGTGTAATCATTACTGTAGTAGTAATGAAATAAAACAAAAATTTAGTAATAGTAAACAATAGGCCCAAACTAGTACACGTATAGAACCACAACAATTTGGTACTATTTTATACTACACACACACACACATACAGTGTCTGCCATTTGTTTTCAAACATCAAACACACAAACAGTTTAACAGATCTCCCGATAAATATTGTTTGTTTTTTGGTGACCAGTTTTTTTCCGAGAACCCCCGATAAATACAAAAAGGATGGCACTGTTTGCCCGTTCAATGCCCAGCGGCCTATTGGCGGCCAGTCGTGAACTGACCAAAGCTATTGTTCGGCAATCGCACGAACAGGTCGTCTATAAGGGACAGGTATGTAAACTACGGTGTCGGCGGCGGCCAGTTAGCAGTCGGCCAACCAATTGTCTGCTATACTATATATATATATATATATACTAATCTTTGTCTACTCCCGTCACAGAACATACCGTTCAATGTGGCCAACTATCGGGCGTTTGCCGTCAAAATGACACTGTTTTTGGCCGTACCGTTTGCCGTACCGTTTATTATTGTCCGCTATCAGCTCAAGAAATCTAGCGGCCAATACTGATTTGGACGGCTACGGGTTGATTGATTGATTGGTTGGTTGGCACCCGATATATGGCCACTAATTTTTGTTGATTAGGAGTATAAACTCATTACCGATTTGTTTTTAGATATATATAGAGATATGATTTAAATAATTGATTATTTTTTTTTAATAATTATATTATATATGATTAGTTAATTAATAGTAATTAATTAGTTTATTAATTAATTACTATTAAATATTTGATGATTTTTTTTGCAAATTATAATCTCAATGATCTGATTATTATTATTATTGTTTGATAGCCTTTAGTAAAATACATGTATAAATTCACTTAATTAAAAGCAAATGATATAATTAATTAATTAATTCAAAAAAAAAAAAATAAATTCAAAAATTTATAATAGAGTTATAATTTTTATTTACAAATAATATAATAACACTTGATTTATATAATTTATAATAAGTATAACTAATATAATATAGTTATATTTAATTTGATATATATTTCTGTATTTAAAGGCAGGTATTAATATATATATATATATATATATATACAGTATATATTAGTATAAAAATATATGATATATACCGGTAATTATAATCTCTTAAAATATAATAATAATAATAATAATACAATTAATAATCTCATTGTTTTCAAACAATAATAATAATTATATATATATTTTTGTGAATACAAACAATTTTCAAACAAAAATCACATTTGATTCAATAGTTTTGTCCAAATTTTTAATTAGTGTACTCATGTTGTTGGCGGGGGCGGCGGCGGTACCGACGCCACCATTGTTTGCCACAGTATAGATGCTTTGCCGGGAACTGGGAGGTCTGGGTGGCGGCGGTCCCCGTTCTCCCCGGACGATATCGCTGGGTTTGGGCGGCAACGGAGGCGCCAATTGTAAGCCGCCGCCGGAAATAGGTTTATAGTGTTTGGTCATCGCTGCTGGCATTATAGTTGTCCGTACGGGCGGTTGAGGCGGCGTAAAGTTTGGTACCGATGTATTCAATCGGCAATCGATTGGCGACGAACCGGTCATTTGTTGTGAATGGCTGTGCGTTTTGTCCGAGTTTTGGCGCAAATTATGATACAATTGAATACTACGTAGAGTGGCGTCCAGATCAATGTCGTTGATAATATGCGGCGGCGGCAGTGGTAGCGGTCGATCAGCGGTAGCTGTTTGGTGACGGCTATAGGTCACCGAAGGTGACTCGCAAGAAGTGGCCATTGATTCGGCGATGTTGTTCGGATCAATAGCAGTGTTGCCATAATTATTGCTGTTTAGACACTTTGTATTGACTGATGATAACCTATGGTTAGGGGCGGCGGCAATGTTAGGCACTTGACATTTGGCACTAGATTTTAACGGCGATTGGACGGGCATATGCTGTGCGGCCAGTAGTAGGTCACGAAAAAATTGTTCCGATTTAGTGTCGTCGCTGAAGCTAATGTTTGCCGTCACCGACGGGTTATTGGCGGCGGCGGTAATCATCTGTCGACTGCTGTCTGCAGGAGTATTGGGCAACGCCTGCTGTGGCAGTGGTGCTGGTGTTAGCATCAGCACCGGTAGGTTCTCTTTTTCATCAGCATTGTTGTTATGATTAGAAGAGCAGTCATCGCCATCGTTGTCGTCGTCGTCGTCCATAGATTTTTCCAATAACGAGTCACTTAAGACACGTATGGGCGGCAGCGGCGGCGGTCGCTGCAGTTGCGGAGTACCCGCACCTACACCTCCTCTGGACTCCCCGGCGACGGCAACCGGCAGCCGACTGGATGCACAATCCCAGCCCCACTCTTCCAGATCGTCGCTGATGCTGACAATCACCCGCTGGTTATCCAATCTAGTAATAGGCATATCGTTGGTAACTGTTTGCGATGAGTTGGCCTACGGTAATAATAAATGAAAAATAACAATTAATACCCGAATAAATTAAAATTAATAGAAAAAACCAATAAATATCGGTATTAAGGGTAAACCCCTCCCCACCCATACATATAGTACACATGTATTGTGAATACACTTTAAGCGATGATTTGGTACCCAATAAACCGTATAATTAATAATACATTCAAACAATAGTTATATTTTTAGAGACAGTAATAACGTTTGTAATTATTATATAATCAAATCGATTGATTAGTACTATTTACAAGTGAGATAGTCTAAAATTTTTCAATTTTCTGCATTGCATCATGGACAATTATTTATTATTTTATTAGTAATATATATATATATATATAGTAGAAACAAAATAAACGTTAATATATAAAATATTTAATGTGTAATTAATAATTAAATAATTAATAATTAAATAATTAATAATTAAATAATTAATACTAAATAATTAATGATTTTGATCATGTATTATATTTTTTGTAAATGTATTAAACATCTAAATAGTATATAACAGTAGTATATATCTGGAAAATAGACAATTTTTTTAGATCATTGTCTGTATTATACATTTGTATAATTATTTAATTATGATAATTGAAAAATAAAAAAAATTAAAAATTATTATCAGGGTTTTTAAAAAAGCCGGCATAAATAATCGATGCCAATTTGTAACATATTGACACATATTGTAATATAAGTTTAACAAAACTAATAAGTAAAATAAATAATATAGAATGAATACAAGTAAATTAATGTTGTTAATAAATTTAATCTCAAATAATCTAAGATTTTTAAATTGATTTATAAAAAGAATCTTACTTTTATCAAATCTCTTATTGTATTTATTAAATCTCTTATTGTATTTATTATATCTTATTGTATTTATTATATCTCATTGTATTTATTATATCTTTCTTATCTCTTATCTTCTCATCTTATCTCTTATCTTCTCTTATCTTATCTCAACTTATCTTTATCTCTTATCTTATCTCAACTTATCTTATCTCTTCTCTTATCTATTATCTTATCTCTTATCTTCTTATCTTCTTATCTTCTTATCTTCTTATCTTCTTATCTTCTTATCTTCTTATCTTCTTATCTTCTTATCTTCTTATCTTCTTATCTTCTTATCTTCTCATCTTATCTCTTATCTCAACTTATCTTATCTCTTATCTTATCTTCTCTTATCTTCTCTTATCTCTTATCTCTTCTCTTATCTTATCTTATCTTATCTTATCTTATCTTATCTTATCTTATCTTATCTTATCTCTTATCTTATCTCTTATCTTATCTCTTATCTTATCTCTTATCTTCTCTTATCTTCTCTTATCTCTTCTCTTATCTCTTATCTTATCTCTTATCTTATCTCTTATCTTATCTCTTATCTTATCTCTTATCTTATCTCTCATCTTATCTCTCATCTTATCTCTTATCTTCTCTTATCTTATCTATTATCTTATCTATTATTTTATCTCTTATCTTATCTTATCTCTCATCTTATCTCTTATCTCATCTTATCTATTATCTATTATCTATTATCTTATCTGTTATCTTATCTATTATCTTATCTATTATCTTATCTATTATCTTATCTATTATTTTATCTATTATTTTGCTTATTATCTTATCTATTATCTCACCTAAATTTACAAAACCTAACATAATTTAACATAACCTAACCTATCATAACCTAACCTAATTTAACCTAACCTAACCTAACCTAACCTAACCTAACCTAACCTATCATAACCTAACCTAATTTAACCTAACCTAACCTAACCTAACCTAACCTAACCTAACCTAACCTAACCTATCCTATCCTATCCTAACCTAAATTAACAAAACCTAACCTAATTTAACCTAATTTAATCTAACCTAACTTCCCTAAATTAACCAAACCAAGCTTACCTAAACTAAAATAACATGTCACCACATAATAATAAATGCCCAGGGTATGACAAAATATATGCAGGCATTTTTCAAAATTGGCATCGATTGTTTATGTCAGCTATTTTTTTACCCTGATTATAATTTTATTTATAATTTTGCAATAAATTTAATTAAATGGTATGTATAATACATACAATGATATTAAAACTAATTAATTTATTTAACGTATTTTGTTTTGTCTGTAGGGTTAGTCCAAAATATGCAAATAATAATTAATTAAATAAATAAATTTATAATTAAAAGATTATTTTATTTACAAATAATATAATAACACTTGATTTATATAATTTATAATAAGTATAACTAATATAATATAGTTATATTTAATTTGATATATATTTCTGTATTTAAAGGCAGGTATTAATATACTGTATATATATATATATATATATATATATTAGTATAAAAATATATATATACCGGTAATTATAATCTCTTAAAAATATAATAATAATAATAATAATACAATTAATAATCTCATTGTTTTCAAACAATAATAATAATTATATATATATTTTTGTGAATACAAACAAAATTTCAAACAAAAATCACATTTGATTCAATAGTTTTGTCCAAATTTTTAATTAGTGTACTCATGTTGTTGGCGGGGGCGGCGGCGGTACCGACGCCACCATTGTTTGCCACCACAGTATAGATGCTTTGCCGTGAACTGGGAGGTCTGGGTGGCGGCGGTCCCCGTTCTCCCCGGACAATATCGCTGGGTTTGGGCGGCAACGGAGGCGCCAATTGTAAGCCGCCGCCGCCGGAAATAGGTTTATAGTGTTTGGTCATCGCTGCTGGCATTATGGTTGTCCGTACGGGCGGTTGAGGCGGCGTAAAGTTTGGTACCGATGTATTCAATCGGCAATCGATTGGCGACGAACCGGTCATTTGTTGTGAATGGCTGTGCGTTTTGTCCGAGTTTTGGCGCAAATTATGATACAATTGAATACTACGTAGAGTGGCGTCCAGATCAATGTCGTTGATAATATGCGGCGGCGGCAGTGGTAGCGGTCGATCAGCGGTAGCTGTTTGGTGACGGCTATAGGTCACCGAAGGTGACTCGCAAGAAGTGGCCATTGATTCGGCGATGTTGTTCGGATCAATAGCAGTGTTGCCATAATTATTGCTGTTTAGACACTTTGTATTGACTGATGATAACCTATGGTTAGGGGCGGCGGCAATGTTAGGCACTTGACATTTGGCACTAGATTTTAACGGCGATTGGACGGGCATATGCTGTGCGGCCAGTAGTAGGTCACGAAAAAATTGTTCCGATTTAGTGTCGTCGCTGAAGCTAATGTTTGCCGTCACCGACGGGTTATTGGCGGCGGCGGCGGTAATCATCTGTCGACTGCTGTCTGCAGGAGTATTGGGCAACGCCTGCTGTGGCAGTGGTGCTGGTGTTAGCATCAGCACCGGTAGGTTCTCTTTTTCATCAGCATTGTTGTTATGATTAGAAGAGCAGTCATCGCCATCGTTGTCGTCGTCGTCGTCCATAGATTTTTCCAATAACGAGTCACTTAAGACACGTATGGGCGGCAGCGGCGGCGGTCGCTGCAGTTGCGGAGTACCCGCACCTACACCTCCTCTGGACTCCCCGGCGACGGCAACCGGCAGCCGACTGGATGCACAATCCCAGCCCCACTCTTCCAGATCGTCGCTGATGCTGACAATCACCCGCTGGTTATCCAATCTAGTAATAGGCATATCGTTGGTAACTGTTTGCGATGAGTTGGCCTACGGTAATAATAAATGAAAAATAACAATTAATACCCGAATAAATTAAAATTAATAGAAAAAACCAATAAATATCGGTATTAAGGGTAAACCCCTCCCCACCCATACATATAGTACACATGTATTGTGAATACACTTTAAGCGATGATTTGGTACCCAATAAACCGTATAATTAATAATACATTCAAACAATAGTTATATTTTTAGAGACAGTAATAACGTTTGTAATTATTATATAATCAAATCGATTGATTAGTACTATTTACAAGTGAGATAGTCTAAAATTTTTCAATTTTCTGCATTGCATCATGGACAATTATTTATTATTTTATTAGTAATATATATATATATATATAGTAGAAACAAAATAAACGTTAATATATAAAATATTTAATGTGTAATTAATAATTAAATAATTAATAATTAAATAATTAATAATTAAATAATTAATACTAAATAATTAATGATTTTGATCATGTATTATATTTTTTGTAAATGTATTAAACATCTAAATAGTATATAACAGTAGTATATATCTGGAAAATAGACAATTTTTTTAGATCATTGTCTGTATTATACATTTGTATAATTATTTAATTATGATAATTGAAAAATAAAAAAAATTAAAAATTATTATCAGGGTTTTTAAAAAAGCCGGCATAAATAATCGATGCCAATTTGTAACATATTGACACATATTGTAATATAAGTTTAACAAAACTAATAAGTAAAATAAATAATATAGAATGAATACAAGTAAATTAATGTTGTTAATAAATTTAATCTCAAATAATCTAAGATTTTTAAATTGATTTATAAAAAGAATCTTACTTTTATCAAATCTCTTATTGTATTTATTAAATCTCTTATTGTATTTATTATATCTTATTGTATTTATTATATCTCATTGTATTTATTATATCTTTCTTATCTCTTATCTTCTCATCTTATCTCTTATCTTCTCTTATCTTATCTCAACTTATCTTATCTCTTATCTTATCTCAACTTATCTTATCTCTTCTCTTATCTATTATCTTATCTCTTATCTTCTTATCTTCTTATCTTCTTATCTTCTTATCTTCTTATCTTCTTATCTTCTTATCTTCTTATCTTCTTATCTTCTTATCTTCTTATCTTCTTATCTTCTCATCTTATCTCTTATCTCAACTTATCTTATCTCTTATCTTATCTTCTCTTATCTTCTCTTATCTCTTATCTCTTCTCTTATCTTATCTTATCTTATCTTATCTTATCTTATCTTATCTTATCTTATCTTATCTCTTATCTTATCTCTTATCTTATCTCTTATCTTATCTCTTATCTTCTCTTATCTTCTCTTATCTCTTCTCTTATCTCTTATCTTATCTCTTATCTTATCTCTTATCTTATCTCTTATCTTATCTCTTATCTTATCTCTCATCTTATCTCTCATCTTATCTCTTATCTTCTCTTATCTTATCTATTATCTTATCTATTATTTTATCTCTTATCTTATCTTATCTCTCATCTTATCTCTTATCTCATCTTATCTATTATCTATTATCTATTATCTTATCTGTTATCTTATCTATTATCTTATCTATTATCTTATCTATTATCTTATCTATTATTTTATCTATTATTTTGCTTATTATCTTATCTATTATCTCACCTAAATTTACAAAACCTAACATAATTTAACATAACCTAACCTATCATAACCTAACCTAATTTAACCTAACCTAACCTAACCTAACCTAACCTAACCTAACCTATCATAACCTAACCTAATTTAACCTAACCTAACCTAACCTAACCTAACCTAACCTAACCTAACCTAACCTATCCTATCCTATCCTAACCTAAATTAACAAAACCTAACCTAATTTAACCTAATTTAATCTAACCTAACTTCCCTAAATTAACCAAACCAAGCTTACCTAAACTAAAATAACATGTCACCACATAATAATAAATGCCCAGGGTATGACAAAATATATGCAGGCATTTTTCAAAATTGGCATCGATTGTTTATGTCAGCTATTTTTTTACCCTGATTATAATTTTATTTATAATTTTGCAATAAATTTAATTAAATGGTATGTATAATACATACAATGATATTAAAACTAATTAATTTATTTAACGTATTTTGTTTTGTCTGTAGGGTTAGTCCAAAATATGCAAATAATAATTAATTAAATAAATAAATTTATAATTAAAAGATTATTTTATTTACAAATAATATAATAACACTTGATTTATATAATTTATAATAAGTATAACTAATATAATATAGTTATATTTAATTTGATATATATTTCTGTATTTAAAGGCAGGTATTAATATACTGTATATATATATATATATATATATATTAGTATAAAAATATATATATACCGGTAATTATAATCTCTTAAAAATATAATAATAATAATAATAATACAATTAATAATCTCATTGTTTTCAAACAATAATAATAATTATATATATATTTTTGTGAATACAAACAAAATTTCAAACAAAAATCACATTTGATTCAATAGTTTTGTCCAAATTTTTAATTAGTGTACTCATGTTGTTGGCGGGGGCGGCGGCGGTACCGACGCCACCATTGTTTGCCACCACAGTATAGATGCTTTGCCGTGAACTGGGAGGTCTGGGTGGCGGCGGTCCCCGTTCTCCCCGGACAATATCGCTGGGTTTGGGCGGCAACGGAGGCGCCAATTGTAAGCCGCCGCCGCCGGAAATAGGTTTATAGTGTTTGGTCATCGCTGCTGGCATTATGGTTGTCCGTACGGGCGGTTGAGGCGGCGTAAAGTTTGGTACCGATGTATTCAATCGGCAATCGATTGGCGACGAACCGGTCATTTGTTGTGAATGGCTGTGCGTTTTGTCCGAGTTTTGGCGCAAATTATGATACAATTGAATACTACGTAGAGTGGCGTCCAGATCAATGTCGTTGATAATATGCGGCGGCGGCAGTGGTAGCGGTCGATCAGCGGTAGCTGTTTGGTGACGGCTATAGGTCACCGAAGGTGACTCGCAAGAAGTGGCCATTGATTCGGCGATGTTGTTCGGATCAATAGCAGTGTTGCCATAATTATTGCTGTTTAGACACTTTGTATTGACTGATGATAACCTATGGTTAGGGGCGGCGGCAATGTTAGGCACTTGACATTTGGCACTAGATTTTAACGGCGATTGGACGGGCATATGCTGTGCGGCCAGTAGTAGGTCACGAAAAAATTGTTCCGATTTAGTGTCGTCGCTGAAGCTAATGTTTGCCGTCACCGACGGGTTATTGGCGGCGGCGGCGGTAATCATCTGTCGACTGCTGTCTGCAGGAGTATTGGGCAACGCCTGCTGTGGCAGTGGTGCTGGTGTTAGCATCAGCACCGGTAGGTTCTCTTTTTCATCAGCATTGTTGTTATGATTAGAAGAGCAGTCATCGCCATCGTTGTCGTCATCGTTGTCGTCGTCCATAGATTTTTCCAATAACGAGTCACTTAAGACACGTATGGGCGGCAGCGGCGGCGGTCGCTGCAGTTGCGGAGTACCCGCACCTACACCTCCTCTGGACTCCCCGGCGACGGCAACCGGCAGCCGACTGGATGCACAATCCCAGCCCCACTCTTCCAGATCGTCGCTGATGCTGACAATCACCCGCTGGTTATCCAATCTAGTAATAGGCATATCGTTGGTAACTGTTTGCGATGAGTTGGCCTACGGTAATAATAAATGAAAAATAACAATTAATACCCGAATAAATTAAAATTAATAGAAAAAACCAATAAATATCGGTATTAAGGGTAAACCCCTCCCCACCCATACATATAGTACACATGTATTGTGAATACACTTTAAGCGATGATTTGGTACCCAATAAACCGTATAATTAATAATACATTCAAACAATAGTTATATTTTTAGAGACAGTAATAACGTTTGTAATTATTATATAATCAAATCGATTGATTAGTACTATTTACAAGTGAGATAGTCTAAAATTTTTCAATTTTCTGCATTGCATCATGGACAATTATTTATTATTTTATTAGTAATATATATATATATATATAGTAGAAACAAAATAAACGTTAATATATAAAATATTTAATGTGTAATTAATAATTAAATAATTAATAATTAAATAATTAATAATTAAATAATTAATACTAAATAATTAATGATTTTGATCATGTATTATATTTTTTGTAAATGTATTAAACATCTAAATAGTATATAACAGTAGTATATATCTGGAAAATAGACAATTTTTTTAGATCATTGTCTGTATTATACATTTGTATAATTATTTAATTATGATAATTGAAAAATAAAAAAAATTAAAAATTATTATCAGGGTTTTTAAAAAAGCCGGCATAAATAATCGATGCCAATTTGTAACATATTGACACATATTGTAATATAAGTTTAACAAAACTAATAAGTAAAATAAATAATATAGAATGAATACAAGTAAATTAATGTTGTTAATAAATTTAATCTCAAATAATCTAAGATTTTTAAATTGATTTATAAAAAGAATCTTACTTTTATCAAATCTCTTATTGTATTTATTAAATCTCTTATTGTATTTATTATATCTTATTGTATTTATTATATCTCATTGTATTTATTATATCTTTCTTATCTCTTATCTTCTCATCTTATCTCTTATCTTCTCTTATCTTATCTCAACTTATCTTATCTCTTATCTTATCTCAACTTATCTTATCTCTTCTCTTATCTATTATCTTATCTCTTATCTTCTTATCTTCTTATCTTCTTATCTTCTTATCTTCTTATCTTCTTATCTTCTTATCTTCTTATCTTCTTATCTTCTTATCTTCTTATCTTCTTATCTTCTCATCTTATCTCTTATCTCAACTTATCTTATCTCTTATCTTATCTTCTCTTATCTTCTCTTATCTCTTATCTCTTCTCTTATCTTATCTTATCTTATCTTATCTTATCTTATCTTATCTTATCTTATCTTATCTCTTATCTTATCTCTTATCTTATCTCTTATCTTATCTCTTATCTTCTCTTATCTTCTCTTATCTCTTCTCTTATCTCTTATCTTATCTCTTATCTTATCTCTTATCTTATCTCTTATCTTATCTCTTATCTTATCTCTCATCTTATCTCTCATCTTATCTCTTATCTTCTCTTATCTTATCTATTATCTTATCTATTATTTTATCTCTTATCTTATCTTATCTCTCATCTTATCTCTTATCTCATCTTATCTATTATCTATTATCTATTATCTTATCTGTTATCTTATCTATTATCTTATCTATTATCTTATCTATTATCTTATCTATTATTTTATCTATTATTTTGCTTATTATCTTATCTATTATCTCACCTAAATTTACAAAACCTAACATAATTTAACATAACCTAACCTATCATAACCTAACCTAATTTAACCTAACCTAACCTAACCTAACCTAACCTAACCTAACCTATCATAACCTAACCTAATTTAACCTAACCTAACCTAACCTAACCTAACCTAACCTAACCTAACCTAACCTATCCTATCCTATCCTAACCTAAATTAACAAAACCTAACCTAATTTAACCTAATTTAATCTAACCTAACTTCCCTAAATTAACCAAACCAAGCTTACCTAAACTAAAATAACATGTCACCACATAATAATAAATGCCCAGGGTATGACAAAATATATGCAGGCATTTTTCAAAATTGGCATCGATTGTTTATGTCAGCTATTTTTTTACCCTGATTATAATTTTATTTATAATTTTGCAATAAATTTAATTAAATGGTATGTATAATACATACAATGATATTAAAACTAATTAATTTATTTAACGTATTTTGTTTTGTCTGTAGGGTTAGTCCAAAATATGCAAATAATAATTAATTAAATAAATAAATTTATAATTAAAAGATTATTTTATTTACAAATAATATAATAACACTTGATTTATATAATTTATAATAAGTATAACTAATATAATATAGTTATATTTAATTTGATATATATTTCTGTATTTAAAGGCAGGTATTAATATATATATATATATATTAGTATAAAAATATATATATATATATACCGGTAATTATAATCTCTTAAAAATATAATAATAATAATAATAATACAATTAATAATCTCATTGTTTTCAAACAATAATAATAATTATATATATATTTTTGTGAATACAAACAAAATTTCAAACAAAAATCACATTTGATTCAATAGTTTTGTCCAAATTTTTAATTAGTGTACTCATGTTGTTGGCGGGGGCGGCGGCGGTACCGACGCCACCATTGTTTGCCACCACAGTATAGATGCTTTGCCGTGAACTGGGAGGTCTGGGTGGCGGCGGTCCCCGTTCTCCCCGGACAATATCGCTGGGTTTGGGCGGCAACGGAGGCGCCAATTGTAAGCCGCCGCCGCCGGAAATAGGTTTATAGTGTTTGGTCATCGCTGCTGGCATTATGGTTGTCCGTACGGGCGGTTGAGGCGGCGTAAAGTTTGGTACCGATGTATTCAATCGGCAATCGATTGGCGACGAACCGGTCATTTGTTGTGAATGGCTGTGCGTTTTGTCCGAGTTTTGGCGCAAATTATGATACAATTGAATACTACGTAGAGTGGCGTCCAGATCAATGTCGTTGATAATATGCGGCGGCGGCAGTGGTAGCGGTCGATCAGCGGTAGCTGTTTGGTGACGGCTATAGGTCACCGAAGGTGACTCGCAAGAAGTGGCCATTGATTCGGCGATGTTGTTCGGATCAATAGCAGTGTTGCCATAATTATTGCTGTTTAGACACTTTGTATTGACTGATGATAACCTATGGTTAGGGGCGGCGGCAATGTTAGGCACTTGACATTTGGCACTAGATTTTAACGGCGATTGGACGGGCATATGCTGTGCGGCCAGTAGTAGGTCACGAAAAAATTGTTCCGATTTAGTGTCGTCGCTGAAGCTAATGTTTGCCGTCACCGACGGGTTATTGGCGGCGGCGGCGGTAATCATCTGTCGACTGCTGTCTGCAGGAGTATTGGGCAACGCCTGCTGTGGCAGTGGTGCTGGTGTTAGCATCAGCACCGGTAGGTTCTCTTTTTCATCAGCATTGTTGTTATGATTAGAAGAGCAGTCATCGCCATCGTTGTCGTCATCGTTGTCGTCGTCCATAGATTTTTCCAATAACGAGTCACTTAAGACACGTATGGGCGGCAGCGGCGGCGGTCGCTGCAGTTGCGGAGTACCCGCACCTACACCTCCTCTGGACTCCCCGGCGACGGCAACCGGCAGCCGACTGGATGCACAATCCCAGCCCCACTCTTCCAGATCGTCGCTGATGCTGACAATCACCCGCTGGTTATCCAATCTAGTAATAGGCATATCGTTGGTAACTGTTTGCGATGAGTTGGCCTACGGTAATAATAAATGAAAAATAACAATTAATACCCGAATAAATTAAAATTAATAGAAAAAACCAATAAATATCGGTATTAAGGGTAAACCCCTCCCCACCCATACATATAGTACACATGTATTGTGAATACACTTTAAGCGATGATTTGGTACCCAATAAACCGTATAATTAATAATACATTCAAACAATAGTTATATTTTTAGAGACAGTAATAACGTTTGTAATTATTATATAATCAAATCGATTGATTAGTACTATTTACAAGTGAGATAGTCTAAAATTTTTCAATTTTCTGCATTGCATCATGGACAATTATTTATTATTTTATTAGTAATATATATATATATATATAGTAGAAACAAAATAAACGTTAATATATAAAATATTTAATGTGTAATTAATAATTAAATAATTAATAATTAAATAATTAATAATTAAATAATTAATACTAAATAATTAATGATTTTGATCATGTATTATATTTTTTGTAAATGTATTAAACATCTAAATAGTATATAACATTAGTATATATCTGGAAAATAGACAATTTTTTTTAGATCATTGTCTGTATTATACATTTGTATAATTATTTAATTATGATAATTGAAAAATAAAAAAAATTAGAAATTATTATCAGGGTTTTTAAAAAAGCCGGCATAAATAATCGATGCCAATTTGTAACATATTGACACATATTGTAATATAAGTTTAACAAAACTAATAAGTAAAATAAATAATATAGAATGAATACAAGTAAATTAATGTTGTTAATAAATTTAATCTCAAATAATCTAAGATTTTTAAATTGATTTATAAAAAGAATCTTACTTTAATCAAATCTCTTATTGTATTTATTAAATCTCTTATTGTATTTATTATATCTTATTGTATTTATTATATCTCATTCTATTTATTATATCTTTCTTATCTCTTATCTTATCTATTATCTTATCTCATCTTATCTCTTATCTTATCTCTTATCTTACCTCTTATCTTATCTCTTATCTTATCTCTTCTTATCTCTTATCTTCTTATCTTTATCTTCTTATCTTCTTATCTTCTTATCTTCTTATCTTCTTATCTTCTTATCTTCTTATCTTCTTATCTTCTTATCTTCTTATCTTCTTATCTTCTTATCTTCTCATCTTATCTCTTATCTCTTATCTTATCTTATCTCTTATCTTATCTTCTCTTATCTTCTCTTATCTCTTATCTCTTATCTTATCTTATCTTATCTTATCTTTATCTTATCTTATCTTATCTTATCTTATCTTATCTTATCTTTATCTTATCTCTTATCTTATCTTATCTCTTATCTTATCTCTTATCTTCTCTTATCTTCTCTTATCTCTTMTCTTATCTMTTATCTTATCTCTTATCTTATCTCTTATCTTATCTCTTATCTTATCTCTYATCTTATCTCTCATCTTATCTCTCATCTTATCTCTTATCTTCTCTTATCTTATCTATTATCTTATCTATTATTTTATCTCTTATCTTATCTTATCTCTCATCTTATCTCTTATCTCATCTTATCTATTATCTATTATCTAYTATCTTATCTGTTATCTTATCTATTATCTTATCTATTATCTTATCTATTATCTTATCTATTATTTTATCTATTATCTTGCTTATTATCTTATCTATTATCTCACCTAAATTTACAAAACCTAACATAATTTAACATAACCTAACCTATCATAACCTAACCTAATTTAACCTAACCTAACCTAACCTAACCTAACCTAACCTAACCTATCATAACCTAACCTAATTTAACCTAACCTAACCTAACCTAACCTAACCTAACCTAACCTAACCTAACCTATCCTATCCTATCCTAACCTAAATTAACAAAACCTAACCTAATTTAACCTAATTTAATCTAACCTAACTTCCCTAAATTAACCAAACCAAGCTTACCTAAACTAAAATAACATGTCACCACATAATAATAAATGCCCAGGGTATGACAAAATATATGCAGGCATTTTTCAAAATTGGCATCGATTGTTTATGTCAGCTATTTTTTTACCCTGATTATAATTTTATTTATAATTTTGCAATAAATTTAATTAAATGGTATGTATAATACATACAATGATATTAAAACTAATTAATTTATTTAACGTATTTTGTTTTGTCTGTAGGGTTAGTCCAAAATATGCAAATAATAATTAATTAAATAAATAAATTTATAATTAAAAGATTATTTTATTTACAAATAATATAATAACACTTGATTTATATAATTTATAATAAGTATAACTAATATAATATAGTTATATTTAATTTGATATATATTTCTGTATTTAAAGGCAGGTATTAATATATATATATATATATTAGTATAAAAATATATATATATATATACCGGTAATTATAATCTCTTAAAATATAATAATAATAATAATAATACAATTAATAATCTCATTGTTTTCAAACAACAATAATAATTATATATATATTTTTGTGAATACAAACAAAATTTTCAAACAAAAATCACATTTGATTCAATAGTTTTGTCCAAATTTTTAATTAGTGTACTCATGTTGTTGGCGGGGGCGGCGGCGGTACCGACGCCACCATTGTTTGCCACCACAGTATAGATGCTTTGCCGTGAACTGGGAGGTCTGGGTGGCGGCGGTCCCCGTTCTCCCCGGACAATATCGCTGGGTTTGGGCGGCAACGGAGGCGCCAATTGTAAGCCGCCGCCGCCGGAAATAGGTTTATAGTGTTTGGTCATCGCTGCTGGCATTATGGTTGTCCGTACGGGCGGTTGAGGCGGCGTAAAGTTTGGTACCGATGTATTCAATCGGCAATCGATTGGCGACGAACCGGTCATTTGTTGTGAATGGCTGTGCGTTTTGTCCGAGTTTTGGCGCAAATTATGATACAATTGAATACTACGTAGAGTGGCGTCCAGATCAATGTCGTTGATAATATGCGGCGGCGGCAGTGGTAGCGGTCGATCAGCGGTAGCTGTTTGGTGACGGCTATAGGTCACCGAAGGTGACTCGCAAGAAGTGGCCATTGATTCGGCGATGTTGTTCGGATCAATAGCAGTGTTGCCATAATTATTGCTGTTTAGACACTTTGTATTGACTGATGATAACCTATGGTTAGGGGCGGCGGCAATGTTAGGCACTTGACATTTGGCACTAGATTTTAACGGCGATTGGACGGGCATATGCTGTGCGGCCAGTAGTAGGTCACGAAAAAATTGTTCCGATTTAGTGTCGTCGCTGAAGCTAATGTTTGCCGTCACCGACGGGTTATTGGCGGCGGCGGCGGTAATCATCTGTCGACTGCTGTCTGCAGGAGTATTGGGCAACGCCTGCTGTGGCAGTGGTGCTGGTGTTAGCATCAGCACCGGTAGGTTCTCTTTTTCATCAGCATTGTTGTTATGATTAGAAGAGCAGTCATCGCCATCGTTGTCGTCATCGTTGTCGTCGTCCATAGATTTTTCCAATAACGAGTCACTTAAGACACGTATGGGCGGCAGCGGCGGCGGTCGCTGCAGTTGCGGAGTACCCGCACCTACACCTCCTCTGGACTCCCCGGCGACGGCAACCGGCAGCCGACTGGATGCACAATCCCAGCCCCACTCTTCCAGATCGTCGCTGATGCTGACAATCACCCGCTGGTTATCCAATCTAGTAATAGGCATATCGTTGGTAACTGTTTGCGATGAGTTGGCCTACGGTAATAATAAATGAAAAATAACAATTAATACCCGAATAAATTAAAATTAATAGAAAAAACCAATAAATATCGGTATTAAGGGTAAACCCCTCCCCACCCATACATATAGTACACATGTATTGTGAATACACTTTAAGCGATGATTTGGTACCCAATAAACCGTATAATTAATAATACATTCAAACAATAGTTATATTTTTAGAGACAGTAATAACGTTTGTAATTATTATATAATCAAATCGATTGATTAGTACTATTTACAAGTGAGATAGTCTAAAATTTTTCAATTTTCTGCATTGCATCATGGACAATTATTTATTATTTTATTAGTAATATATATATATATATATAGTAGAAACAAAATAAACGTTAATATATAAAATATTTAATGTGTAATTAATAATTAAATAATTAATAATTAAATAATTAATAATTAAATAATTAATACTAAATAATTAATGATTTTGATCATGTATTATATTTTTTGTAAATGTATTAAACATCTAAATAGTATATAACAGTAGTATATATCTGGAAAATAGACAATTTTTTTAGATCATTGTCTGTATTATACATTTGTATAATTATTTAATTATGATAATTGAAAAATAAAAAAAATTAAAAATTATTATCAGGGTTTTTAAAAAAGCCGGCATAAATAATCGATGCCAATTTGTAACATATTGACACATATTGTAATATAAGTTTAACAAAACTAATAAGTAAAATAAATAATATAGAATGAATACAAGTAAATTAATGTTGTTAATAAATTTAATCTCAAATAATCTAAGATTTTTAAATTGATTTATAAAAAGAATCTTACTTTTATCAAATCTCTTATTGTATTTATTAAATCTCTTATTGTATTTATTATATCTTATTGTATTTATTATATCTCATTGTATTTATTATATCTTTCTTATCTCTTATCTTCTCATCTTATCTCTTATCTTCTCTTATCTTATCTCAACTTATCTTATCTCTTATCTTATCTCAACTTATCTTATCTCTTCTCTTATCTATTATCTTATCTCTTATCTTCTTATCTTCTTATCTTCTTATCTTCTTATCTTCTTATCTTCTTATCTTCTTATCTTCTTATCTTCTTATCTTCTTATCTTCTTATCTTCTTATCTTCTTATCTTCTTATCTTCTTATCTTCTTATCTTCTTATCTTATCTTCTTATCTTCTTATCTTCTTATCTTATCTTATCTTCTTATCTTCTTATCTTCTTATCTTCTTATCTTCTTATCTTATCTTATCTTATCTTATCTTATCTTATCTTATCTTATCTTATCTTATCTATATCTTATCTATATCTTATCTATATCTTATCTGTATCTTATCTCTTATCTTATCTCTTTATCTTATCTCTTATCTTCTCTTATCTCTCTCTCTTTATCTCTTTATCTTCTCTTATCTCTTCTCTTATCTCTTATCTTATCTCTTATCTTATCTCTTATCTTATCTCTCTTATCTCTATCTTATCTCTCATCTTATCTCTCATCTTATCTCTCATCTTATCTTATCTATTATCTTATCTATTATCTTATCTATTATTTTATCTCTTATCTTATCTTATCTCTCATCTTATCTCTTATCTYATCTTATCTATTATCTATTATCTATTATCTTATCTATTATCTTATCTATTATCTTATCTATTATCTTATCTATTATCTTATCTATTATCTTATCTATTATATTATCTATTATCTTATCTATTATCTCACCTAAA
This sequence comes from Oppia nitens, assembly GCF_028296485.1. Lineage (NCBI taxonomy): Eukaryota > Metazoa > Arthropoda > Arachnida > Sarcoptiformes > Oppiidae > Oppia > Oppia nitens. The sequence goes on along the minus strand of NW_026533219.1, from coordinate 564,427 downwards.
TTTACAAAACCTAACATAATTTAACATAACCTAACCTATCATAACCTAACCTAATTTAACCTAACCTAACCTAACCTAACCTAACCTAACCTAACCTATCATAACCTAACCTAATTTAACCTAACCTAACCTAACCTAACCTAACCTAACCTAACCTAACCTAACCTATCCTATCCTATCCTAACCTAAATTAACAAAACCTAACCTAATTTAACCTAATTTAATCTAACCTAACTTCCCTAAATTAACCAAACCAAGCTTACCTAAACTAAAATAACATGTCACCACATAATAATAAATGCCCAGGGTATGACAAAATATATGCAGGCATTTTTCAAAATTGGCATCGATTGTTTATGTCAGCTATTTTTTTACCCTGATTATAATTTTATTTATAATTTTGCAATAAATTTAATTAAATGGTATGTATAATACATACAATGATATTAAAACTAATTAATTTATTTAACGTATTTTGTTTTGTCTGTAGGGTTAGTCCAAAATATGCAAATAATAATTAATTAAATAAATAAATTTATAATTAAAAGATTATTTTATTTACAAATAATATAATAACACTTGATTTATATAATTTATAATAAGTATAACTAATATAATATAGTTATATTTAATTTGATATATATTTCTGTATTTAAAGGCAGGTATTAATATATATATATATATATTATATAAATATATATATATATATATACCGGTAATTATAATCTCTTAAAATATAATAATAATAATAATAATACAATTAATAATCTCATTGTTTTCAAACAATAATAATAATTATATATATATTTTTGTGAATACAAACAAAATTTCAAACAAAAATCACATTTGATTCAATAGTTTTGTCCAAATTTTTAATTAGTGTACTCATGTTGTTGGCGGGGGCGGCGGCGGTACCGACGCCACCATTGTTTGCCACCACAGTATAGATGCTTTGCCGTGAACTGGGAGGTCTGGGTGGCGGCGGTCCCCGTTCTCCCCGGACAATATCGCTGGGTTTGGGCGGCAACGGAGGCGCCAATTGTAAGCCGCCGCCGCCGCCGCCGGAAATAGGTTTATAGTGTTTGGTCATCGCTGCTGGCATTATGGTTGTCCGTACGGGCGGTTGAGGCGGCGTAAAGTTTGGTACCGATGTATTCAATCGGCAATCGATTGGCGACGAACCGGTCATTTGTTGTGAATGGCTGTGCGTTTTGTCCGAGTTTTGGCGCAAATTATGATACAATTGAATACTACGTAGAGTGGCGTCCAGATCAATGTCGTTGATAATATGCGGCGGCGGCAGTGGTAGCGGTCGATCAGCGGTAGCTGTTTGGTGACGGCTATAGGTCACCGAAGGTGACTCGCAAGAAGTGGCCATTGATTCGGCGATGTTGTTCGGATCAATAGCAGTGTTGCCATAATTATTGCTGTTTAGACACTTTGTATTGACTGATGATAACCTATGGTTAGGGGCGGCGGCAATGTTAGGCACTTGACATTTGGCACTAGATTTTAACGGCGATTGGACGGGCATATGCTGTGCGGCCAGTAGTAGGTCACGAAAAAATTGTTCCGATTTAGTGTCGTCGCTGAAGCTAATGTTTGCCGTCACCGACGGGTTATTGGCGGCGGCGGTAATCATCTGTCGACTGCTGTCTGCAGGAGTATTGGGCAACGCCTGCTGTGGCAGTGGTGCTGGTGTTAGCATCAGCACCGGTAGGTTCTCTTTTTCATCAGCATTGTTGTTATGATTAGAAGAGCAGTCATCGCCATCGTTGTCGTCGTCGTCGTCCATAGATTTTTCCAATAACGAGTCACTTAAGACACGTATGGGCGGCAGCGGCGGCGGTCGCTGCAGTTGCGGAGTACCCGCACCTACACCTCCTCTGGACTCCCCGGCGACGGCAACCGGCAGCCGACTGGATGCACAATCCCAGCCCCACTCTTCCAGATCGTCGCTGATGCTGACAATCACCCGCTGGTTATCCAATCTAGTAATAGGCATATCGTTGGTAACTGTTTGCGATGAGTTGGCCTGAAATTGATAAAATGAATACCCGAACAATTAATCCCCGAATAAATAAAATTACCGGTAATACACAAAAAAAACATACAATTTGTAGGACAATGTGTTCCAATTTGTAGCCATATTTGGCCAAAAGTGGACCGAAAACATCGCCGCTAGACTTGGATGTACGCGATTTGATGCCAATTATCTCGCGATTAGGAAAATCAATTTGAAACAGTACTCGCTGTTCAACTCGTAGTTCATTGCAGCCGAGTGTCGACAACTGGACATTCGGGTCCAGTGCCTAACAATTACAGTGGAAAAAATAAATTAGAAATTAGAAAAATTACCGAAATTTTCGGTAATATATATTTTTAAAAAATCATTCATTACTTTATCGCATGTAGTTATAAACGCATCGAAAGCCGTATAGTTTAGTCCGCGTTTTTCTAGTAAATTGTCGACCATTTGGCCGACAGTCTGGCCGTCGACCACTGGCACAAACGATTGCGACCGATCGGGTAGTATAACACACAATAGATGACAGTCATTGTTGGTACAGTTGTGATGGCAATTGTGTCCACCGTTGCTGCTGTTTGTCGAGTGTGAGCTGATTGTTGTTGTTGTTGTTGTTGTCGGTGTCGGCTGTAGTGGTGGTATTGACGCTAATTTATTCAACGATTCATTGGATTTCGACATAAAAGCCATGTTTTGTCGGCCACCGCTACCATCACCACCGCAACCGCCGCCGTTTGTACGATCACTGGTAGCGGTGGTCAGCGATGACTGCGAACCAGTAAAATCGGACGACTTGTTGCTGGCAATCGGTTCGGTAGACTTGCACCTGATGTACGTGTGCTTAGCGTTTGCCTGTTTTAGCATTTGTTTTTCGGCTTTCGACGTACGGATTCGATGCCACGGTATGAATGACCGCTTTTTCGGTTTAATAGTATTCAGTTGCGCAGCGTTGAAGTTACCACCGCTGGTCGTCTCGTAGGGTAACGGTTTGCCCTGTAGTTCCAGTGCTACACACTCTTTGAAAATATCCGATTTCAGGAACCGCTGATAACAGTCAAACTTCATCAGACTGTAGATCTGTTTCTCAGCCGTTTCGAACAGATTCGGCGTCGGGTCGTCCAATGTTGATTCGACAATAAGCCGCGATCGGCCATCAATGTTGACCGGTTCGGGTGCACCGCTGGCCAGATGCTGATCGTATATCAGTTTAGCTTCAAGTTTTAGTTGTTCAGTCGGGTCGTTGTTGTCGGTAACCGCCGTCGTCGCTAACTGTTTGTACTTTTGACACGACAACCAAAACTGTAGGTTTTCATAGCTGTACTCTTTTTTCAGAAATTCAGTGAACGCCCGAACGCCTACACAATCGTTCAATAGTTTTTCGAAATGTTGAGCCCAACCGCCAACCCAACCGACATCGACGGGTCGTTCGGATACTACACTAGCGCTGGCAGCCGACACCGTATCGGACATCGGAGCTATACCTTCTAAGCTCATCGACGACGACAACTTAGCATCTAATAGATGATAACAACAACCAGAGGATGTAATCTCATTGTTCAGTTCGAGATTCTCTTTGGACAGTGTGGCCGGTTTTGACCAATCGGTAGCGCTTTTCGATGAAACAATAGTAGTCGTATCGCTGGCCGACGCTGCCGATGATTCGGTAGGCACTGGCGGTAATGGATGACTATTCTTATCGTTTGTATTGCCATTAATGCCATTATTGTCATCATTATTATTAAGACTCGATTCCGTTTCTAATCCGTGTTGTTGTTGTTGTGTTGCAGCGTTCGGGTGCTGGTGATGGCCAATACCAGTCAAACTCAGATATTTGCTAACAGTTTGCCGAACGTTAGCCGCGTCGAGCTGTCCATCTAGTCGTTGGCTATTATATGACTTATTGCGACCGATATGTTGATGATGTTGTGGTGGATGCTGATGATGGTTATGATGTTGTTGTTGTTGATGGTTATGGCGATGATTATGATGTAAATGAAGATTATTGTTGTTGGCAGCCGTATCAGGTGATCGGCTATTTTCTTCGGTAATACCGCTGTCACTGTTGCTGCCGCTGTTCATAGTACTGCTGGCGCTGACATTGGTGGTCAATGCGAGCGGCGCGCAGCCGACTGTTTGCCGATAGAGACCGACAATCATTCGTAGTATTGAATCGGAACTCTCTGTGCGAAACAAACAAAAAATATAATTATTATTATTATTATTATTATTATTATTATTATTATTATTATTATTATTATTATTAGTTAGTAATTACCTGGAAATTCAAGACAATGAGTACTAATGGGATCTAATGTGCATTTGATGCCAAAGTTGTGCGCTATCTTGTAATGGGTTTCATGTGTCGATAGATTTGTATGAAATACATGACATGAATAACAATTATTATTATTATTATTATTATTATGGTTTTGAATTGATGTAGTATTTGATGACATAATGATTGCAAAATATTTTCTATTATCCGAACAAATGCCGCACCATTTCAGACTATCGGCGCCAAACTTGGCCACCGATCGGCCCATTATGTCCACCAATTGGATACAATCCTGATATATGGCCAACAATATGGTTGTCTGCATAGGCGAATGGGGGGCGGTGGCGGCGGCGGCTAAGCTGGCGGCCGTATCGGTGACGCCCATCAGTCTCAGACAATCGGTAACAATCGTCGAATCGAGATGACTGTCGGCGGGCGTATCGACTGTCCCGAGATAGCCGACAACGGCCCGCAACAGTGCCCGCGAGTGTAAATCTTGGCCACCGATGCCACCGCCGTTGCCGTTGGTAATGGTGGCCATTGAACTACTAGATTGGCCATACATTTCAGTCTATATACGATATAGTAGTTAATTAAATAATTATTGAATTATTAACTATTTTAAAATATAATACTTATTAATGATATTTATTATATCTATTTTAATAGTAGCCTCAAGTCAAGTGCTACTAACTAACTAAACATTAATATTAATCATCAAAAAAAAAAATTAAAAAATTGATAAATTAAATAATTAATTTATTTAAAAAATTTATATAAATATTAATAAGACCTATAAATAGATATATAAAATAAATTTTTGCAAAAAAATAAGTTATGCAAAAAAATAACATGTTATATACGTATAAATTATATATATATATATACTGTATATATATATCTAGCAATTAGTGGTTAAATAATTCAAATAACTAACTGTTTTTTATGTGATAAATGTTTAGATAAAATGCTTAAAAAACTAATAAAACTAACATTTTTTAGAATTTTTTAAATAAATAACTAAAAATTTATTTTTCAAAATTTAAATATTCAATTGATAGAGAAGTTAAAACTTGAAAAACTGATTTTTTTAAAGTGTCATTTATATTATATATTAAACTGTATTTATTATATATATATTGTGTGATACTATCAGATAATAATAATAATAATAATAATAATAATACAGTAAATTGGGTAATAATAATACATTGAACTACTATTACAGTATATACTGTATATTACCACTAACTACCTGTAGTTACACAGTGTATTAGACGCCCGTAAAACCCCTGTTTGACCCATAAAACTCAATCAATTATTATATATATATATAAATAATAAATACATGTATATATATATATGTTATAAATAATATTATTTTAGCCCTCCCTTCCCTCCCCCCACTCCTATCAAATACCAGCGATAAATATAAAAGTATATTAATAAATACAGTTTACAACTATTTATAAGAAAAAAAAAGTTTTTAAAAAAATTGTATTCAATTCAAACAGATTTTTCAATTTCATACAAACATATCATTTATAATAATAATAAAAAGTTAATTAGTTTTTTTTGATAGACAAAAAAAATATGTAAAATTAAACCAAATAATATTTAAAATGAAAAATAGAAAATAAAATATCGATTGTTTAGATAAATATCCTGTAATTAAAACAATTTATTTAAAATACATATTATTATTATTATAGTTATTGTAAGATAATAGATAATAAAGTCATTAATTTTATATAAAACAAAAAAAAATATGATATAATAATAAAATAAAATAATAACAAACAAACAAACAAAAACTTGCATTTAATTGCCGATCGGCGGGTAAATCCATGTCCCTATCGCTGGTCATATGTCGTGTGGGCGGTGACGGTAGACTACTACTACCAGCACCACCACCGGTGCCTCTTTGTTGTAGGCAATCACTAGTACCGCCGCCACCACCACCGGTACCCATAATGGCAGTTGACTTTAATGTTTTTGTATTATTAATATTATTAGTATTATTATTATTATTATATATGGTATTCAATGAATTAGTTTTATATGAGTTGCTTGAATCGCTTTCACCACTTTGATTGCATTTACTACTAATTTTGGACAACTTTTGCTCTAATAGTAGATCAATTAGCGGCTCATTAGTCTTGCCGTTATTATGATGATTATGGATGTGTTTCTGGTGATGATTGTGATGTCTCGGATGATGACTATTATTAGGTCCAGTAGTTGACATAGCGCTACGTCGGCCACCAGTATTATTATTAGCCATAAAAGCCGTACCGTCGATAAGTACCCGATCATAGCCGCCTCCGCCGACGCCACCTATTGTTGCAGTATTTGTGGCGTACATATCGTTGCGATATCTATGGCGCTGATGTCTTTGCGTATGATGTTGTCTACTATGTTGTTGTTGCTGCTGTTGATGATGGCTGTGATGGTGGTGGTGGTTATGATGAGGTCTATGAGTCGATGATGTAGTCATCATTGGGTGCGACTGCTGTCGCAATGACCACCTTTGCCGATGATGCTGATGATGATGACGATCTGCTTGTTGTACTACCTGTCCATTGTTATCATCGCAATCATCATCGTCGCCGTCATCGTCATCATCGGTATTACTGCTCAAATAGTTGCCGTCCGATGGCAGACACTGTAGCCTAAGCGGACCTGACGTACGCTTTATTAGTTCGACAATCGATTCGTGCGACATATGAAACACATCCCTGTCCTGTACGGTCATCAAGTAGTCGCCGCTTCGTAGACCACTCCAGTGGGCGCCGCCCTTCACGTGGGTCAGTATCGATGGTTTTTCGCCTTTTTTTAAAAAACAAAAAACAAACAAAACAATTATCAATAAGTTTTTTTCATTGGATAATCAAATCAAATTGAATTACCCGATAGTGTAAACCCGAAGCCGTGACTGGTGCGGATCAATTCAACACATTTGACGGGTGCGGCATCGTTGTGGCCATTGGTCATCATCATCACTAACTCGTTGTTGTTGTTGTTGGTGTTGCCGATGATATTGGAAGTGTTAGACAACAATCCAGTGTCAGTACAAGTGTTGGCATAATTGTTGTTAATGTTATCGTCGTCGTCGGTGGTGTTGGTGGCGGTCATTGCCGCTGATGATGACAATGACATCGGTTTTTTCCGATGATGTCTATAAGCCATGATTGTTGTCTATAGTCGTTGTCTTGTCTTATCATTCAAACTGTTGTCAGCTTTTGCTGCACTGAATCTATCGCTGAATCATTTGGCCATTTGATTGATTGACACCAATGTCTGGACTCAATGAATGGCCACCCGATCGGCAATGATAATGATCGGGTGAGTGATTGATTCAGTGACCACCGATGATGATCGGGTGAGTGAGTGAATGACCATCCGATGATTATCGGGTAAGTGAGTGACTGAGTGAGTGGCCACCCGATGATCGGGTGAGTGCGCGGGCGGACGGATTGATGGACACAATCACCTGTTAATGATAACTACAAACAGTTGTTGTCGTTGTTGTTGTTGTTGTAATCAAAACAATATCATCTGTTTGTTGTTGTTATCTATTGATCACTCAATTTGTTTGTTATTATTATTATTATTATTATTATTATTATTATTATTATTATTATTATTATTATTATTATTATTATTATTATTATTATTATTATTATTATTATTATTATTATCTATTATATGATAATTCAAATCAAATCATAATAAACATAGAAATCAATGTATTGTTAGAACTGTTGCTAAATATATATCATTGATATGTTTCTCTCATCACTGACTGTACAACACATATGATGTCAATTAAACACTGTATATATATATGATAAGTAATGCATTTAAAGAATGAATTTATTTTAATATAAAGTATATAAAATACTAATAACAACAAAAATGGACATCAATAATGTCAATAAATATAATGATTATAAATTTATAACATTATACCGTAAGACTAAATAAAAACCATACTATTAGTACATATATATATATATATATCAATATTCAATATTCAATATTCAATATATATTAATATTTAAATAATCAGTGTTCCCATACAAATGTATTTTAAATTAGTACCGTATTCCCATAAAAATAGTTTTTTTAAATAAGTACCGTCTTCCCATAAAATATTTTTTAAAATTAGTACCGTCTTCCCAGTTTTTTTTAAATTAGTATCATCTTCCCATAAAAATAGGTTTTTTCAAAAATAAGTACCGTATTCCCATAAAAATAGTTTTTTTAAATAAGTACCGTCTTCCCATAAAATATTTTTTAAAATTAATACCGTCTTCCCAGCAAATAGTTTTTTAAATAAGTACCGTGTTACATTATTAATTATATTATACCTTGTACCTAAAATTATCTTAATTATAATGAAAAAAATTATGGGAACACGGTAATTAAAACAATATTTCTATGGGGAACATGGTATTTCGATATAAAAGTCGGTATTAGTTTTGGTAAGTCGGTATTATTTTTGGTAAGTCGGTATTATTTTTGGTAAGTCGGTATTATTTTTGGTAAGTCGGTATTATTTTTGGTAAGTCGGTATTATTTTTGGTAAGTCGGTATTATTTTTGGTAAGTCGGTATTATTTTTGGTAAGTCGGTATTATTTTTGGTAAGTCGGTATTATTTTTGGTAAGTCGGTATTATTTTTGGTAAGTCGGTATTATTTTTGGTAAGTCGGTATTATTTTTGGTAAGTCGGTATTATTTTTGGTAAGTCGGTATTATTTTTGGTAAGTCGGTATTATTTTTGGTAAGACGGTATTATTATATTGTAAAGTGTTATTGTTATATAAAAGGTCATTAATGTGATGTATTAAGGTATTTAACAATTTGAAAATAATTTATTATTTTTTGTCATAATTTATGGCTAATAACTTGTCATTCAATCGTTTTGTTATCCATTCCTTAATTAAATTTTAGTAATCAAATGACTAAATAATTAAAAAGTAAATCAAAACCATAATAATAGTCATTGTTTTCTCAATTAATCTATTTATTGATATATACTATGTATTAAAAAAATTAAAAATTAATTAATTATTTGTTAATTTAATTTTAATAATTTTTTAAAATAACTATTGTTTACGTTCTTAATATTGTTAACCAGAGGTAGTCTTAATTGTGACACAATTGTGTTATTGTGATAATAATTGGCATTAAATTGATGATTACATTTGAGAGACCATATAAATAGCTCTCTAATGAGATATTAATCACAAAAATTGATTATCAAATTAACAAATAATTAATTGTTTTATAAATCCATTCCTTATTAACACAATTCCTTAAATACATTGACTTTCATACTGTATGTAAATATATATATATATATATAGATCTATGATATATGGGATTAACACTTGTTTGTGGGCCCCCATAGCACACACACACACACACATACACACATACATAAATTTTACATACATACAGTATACTATTCAATGCTATTGAGCGAGTGATGAGAAAACTGGTTTTATTTTTAATTTTATTTTTTTTTTAATTTTCAGTTCAAAACAAACATAAATCACTGACTTGTAATCGTTTGTATAGTTTTGTGTGTGTTTGTGTGTATTATATATTTTTTGAATTCAAATAACACACACACACACACACACACACACACACACACACACACACACACACACTGTATATAACAACAATCAGTGTGTGTGTGTATGTGTGTAGGTATGTATGTATGCATGTATGTATGTGTGTAGGTATATATGTATGCGTGTATGTATGTATGTAGGCATGCATTTAGTATGCGTGTATGTATGCGTGTTTATGTGTGTAGGTATATACTGTGTGTATGTGTGTGTGTGTGTAGGTATATATGTATGCGTGTGTATATGTGTATGTAATGCATGCATGTATTTAGTATGCGTGTATGTATGCGTGTGTATGTGTGTAGGTATATATGTATGCGTGTATGTGTGTGTATGTAATACATACATACATACTATGTGTTTGTGTATGTATGTATGTATGTATGTATGTATGTATGTATGTATGTATGTGTTTGTGTATGTGTGAGTGTGTATGTATGTATGTATGTGTTTGTGTATGTGTGAGTGTGTATGTGTGATGAGAAAAACAGGTTATTTAAACTTTTTTTTTTGAAATTGTACCATTCACAAATAATGTGTTAATAGTACTGTACATAATGTTTGATTTTTTTTAAAACGAAAAATTGTCCAAGTACATGTATTAAATATATTTTATAATGTTTGTATTTTATATTGGTAGTTTTATTTTAATAAAAATAATTAAATTAATTTTTTTTCTATCAATATTGTCATTTAATAATAATATAAATTAAAGTATAAAAATTAACATGGCAATTTAAAAAAATAGATCATAATAGTATTTAATACTAATTTAGATATTAATTGACATAAATAAATTAAATTTATAGAAAATATGATTAAATTAATTATTTTATTTTTTTAATTATATCCATTAGAAAGATAATTAATTAATTATTATAAAGTATTTTATTTTATTTATTAATTTATTTTTCAAATTAAATAAATAACTTTTTAAAAAATAACATTTAAAAACATATATTATAAGTTTATTGATAATACATATATTGTATATATTAATTGAATAAATTTAATAATAATAATTATATGATAATAAAAGTAACAAATGGCACACTTTTTTTAGCTGAAAATTAAACATTTTTTTAAATATAAAAAACAATTCAATAAAACACTTAAACTAATCAATCAATTTGTGTCGATATACAGAAATAATATATAATAATAATGTATTGCATTTGTAATTATTACAAACAAACAAAAAATAATAAAATTGAAAAAATTATTTTTTATCACCCATTAAATTATTAATTAGTCACAAAAAAAACATTTTGTGTTTTGTTGTTTGTTATTATTGCTAACAATGGACTATCAAATGGTAAGGTAATAATAATAATAATATTGATAATAATATTTATATATAATAATTATTTAATATATAATTAAAGGCATCTATAATATCACATAAAATTTGCTTATTATATATATAATAAAATACATATAATTTATAATTATAATAATAATACAGAGGAAGAAAAAATCTCAAGTATTTTTCAGATCATATGTTTTAAAAAAAAGGATAAATCAATCAATCAATCAATAGATACTGTATTTTAAATATAACACATAAACATATAGAGAAAGAGAGAGAAAAAATAGAGAAATAATAATAATATTATTATAAATAATCATAAAATGTATTGAAAGAAGAAAAAAAAACAAAAATTAAAAAAAATTAAATTAACTATTTTTTCTCTCATAAATTAACAACAATTATAATGTGTATTATATATTAATAATAATAATTAAACATAAAAAAAATTGGCATAAATTGTTGGCATTTATATTAGCTATTTGTTTGACTAATAATATTATATTATTATTATTTGTTTTGATTACTGTTTTTTGGCAAAACCTTTGTCCACTAATATCGAACCGATATATAGATCTTCCGAACCGGTAGTATCGCACAGGGATAACGATAGGACTGGTTGGCCATCCAATTGATCGATAGACTGGACAGTCGATACAAACGGTTTCTTTTCAACCATTTTGCGAAACTCGAAACTAGTCATTACGTCCCAATCGGTACCGATTGGTTGTACGCCTATTCGGGTTTCGGGAGGGAGAGACAAAAAAAACATTATTTACAATAAACATTACCTGTATTTGTATGTAGCAAAACCCCCCCCCCTCCCCCATCGCTCCCCTCTCCCTGTCCACCACCAAATGGTTATATATGTGAAACTATGGGATCTATATGTAAGTTACAACCCTCACCCCTCCCCATATCAATAGTTTGATTTAATGAATTCACAACTACTAGTGCATAACATTGAACAACCCCCCCCCATCCTCCCAATCATTTTCTATACCCATGACTTTCACATATAGACCCTAGTAGTTTCAACCCCCCCCCATACCAAAAATTGATGGGGCGGGTGGGGGGCTATACGGGTACAATCAATCATTATTTGATACGATTATTGACATATAGGAGTGTATAGCAGGAAGGGTTGGTGGAGGGGGTGGGCTATATACATATGGGTCGTACAATCAATCAATCAATTATTATTTGATTCCCGAAAATACTGCCGACACTGACCTGCAAGTGACGCGCGTAGCGCTTGAGCCGGTAGTTCGCGAAACATCGTATACAATGGTTGAATATCTTTGATATCGACAGTCAAATGTTCGCCATAATCCACCAAATAGGTGATCACCTGAAACGGATCCCTGGATATGACACTCTTGACCTGAGCGCGGAACCATTCGTCGCGTGCTTTGGTCGCTATATATATACCGTTGACAATCAGTTCGGCTGTCAGATCAATATGATTGTCCACATTGTCGTAGAAGTCCAACATTTTCGACTTTAGCTTCTGAAACGGCGAATTGTGTGCAGTATTGGCAAACGGGACGACTATAAAATTCTTCGGCGTTGCCGACAATAGTACGAAAATGTCGAAATATTCTTCGGGATTAACATCTGGCAACAGTGGCGGCGGAATTGGACGACCGCCCGATAGTACGTTATCCGACGTATATGTATCGCCAGAAGAATGAGATGTGTGACCATTAGTGTGGCCGCTGTTGTTGACAACGCCACCGATACTGCCATTCAATTGGCCATTGGTTTTAGTATTAACTTGTTGTTGTTGTTTTGGTGGCTCTATCACTACCTGATCGGTAGTACCGGTAGTTATCATCCTATCTTTTGGCACACTTTGTGAACCATTTTGTACTTTACGATTATCGGAAGCGGTTGTGGCGGCGGCAACGGCAGCCGTGGCGGTCATTAAACCGCTTTTATTGTTCGGCGACAGCTCCGGTACAGGAGATTGTGTATTAACCACAGATGGTGTCATCCTTATCGGTGTCATCGGTATCTTTGTGTCTCCATTTTTCCCAACAATTGTCAATGACTTAGCCAATGATGATTGTGATACCGGAGAAGCTGGAAGATTACCGGTAGAGTTGCGTACCTTTTTGATCGGTAATTGAATAAAAGTTTTCGATCCGTTTGAGTACTTTTGACTGAAAAACAAAAAAAACAATTATAAATCAATATTAACTCTCTTTCTAATAGTCTCTCTCTCTCTCTCTCTCTCTCTGTCTGTCTCTTTCTCTCTCTCTCTGTCTGCCTCTCTCTCTCTCTCTGTCTGTCTGTCTCTCTCTCTCTCTATCTGTCTGTCTCTCTCTCTGTCTGTCTCTCTCTCTGTCTGTCTCTCTCTCTGTCTGTCTCTCTCGCCGATTACACTTACACTGTGACCTCAATGAGATCGGAGCCGCACTTTTCGAGTATTCGTATCCAATCGACGGGCAATCGGTGACTAAATCGGCGCTCGTATTCCTGTTTGAGACCCGTATCGAACCACGGTTTCAGTTTGTCCAGCGATAGTATCTAATAATAACGAAGACAGAAGTGGACAAAACAAAATTACCGCTAATAGTAATATAATCTATCAATTGATAGGATCAGTCATTATTATAGGTCCGGTCTCATCGAAGTACACATACTTCAAGAATACGTTCAACAATAGTGTCATCTGTGGTCATATCGGTAGTGACGGCGGCAGCGGCGGCGGCCGTTGAACTCAACTATCGGTAACAGATTAAGAGAGAGAAACAGATGAATAAAACATTTTCCCGTATAATCGGTCGGCAGTTGTGTCTACACATCAACACATGAATGGACTACACATACCTGAGTGTCCATCGGTGCCGACGACGACGACGTCGGCGGCGATGATAGCATTGTTGAAGACATAACAGCGGTGGCGGTGGTGGCGGCGGCGACGGTAACGATCAAACTAGCGGTCAATTTAAGTGGCCAAATTCAAAGTTGTTTGCGGTCAAAAATTGCGGTCAATAACAACAATTACATTCAAATAAAACTTTTATTTTATTTTTCACGCGCGTGACACGCGTTATACGTGACGTGCAATGAGTTGTTGACCACACGTTTTGTTGACACAAATAACTAATAATAATAACTAAATAAACAAAACATAAAAAACAATTGAATATTAATATCAAATAATTTTGATTTAGATTTTTATTATTATTAAAAAATGTTTAAACATTTTGTATGTAATGTAATAATAATAATAATAGTTTTTACACACAAAATAAAATTAGTAATTAATTAATTACTACTAATTTAGTTAATTATTTATAAAAAAAAAACTTTTTTTTTTTTTAAATTTTTATCAAACATTTAACACACATATTATATATTTAATAATAATAATAATATACAGGTATTACTGTATATATATGTGTGTGTAATAAATACAATCAAAAACTAATAAAAACTAAAATATTTTCATAAATTATATTTAAAAAAAAATAAAATAAAAATTATTATTAAAAAAAAAGTCAACGTCTGAGTCAACGCTTTACTAAAATATTTTTTAACTACAGTAGTAGTCATACGTGTCGTACATATGCACATATAATTATATGTAGAGAAATTTGGATAATTATTTCAATATTTTTTACTAATTAATTAATTAATTAATTTTTGTTTTGTGTAAATGTAAAATAATTTTTTTTTTAAAATAATTAAATACATACAACTATATAGACTAAATAAAAAAAATGATTATTTACTCGTTAAAAGTTATGTAATTATTATTTTATTTTATAAATAATTATTTATTGATTTTAATAGAAAATTTATCATTTATTTTATTCATAATTTTATAATATAAAAAATTAAAAAATTATTTTTAGTATAAAATAATTATAGATTTATTTATTTTTTAAATAATAATAATTATTAATAATAATTATTAGTATTATTATTAATAATACTAATATTATTAATAATAATCAAATCATCAATGCGCGCACGTGTGCAACATCTATGATTAGATAACGTAATTTCATAATTTATTTGATATAAAAAATTAAAAATATTTTTTTAAAACTACTATTTCATACATTTCACAATGATTTTAGCCTATTTTATACAACAGTTTATAAAATATATATATATAATTTACAAACTATGTATAGAATATAACATATAATAAAAGGTATCAAATCATCGACAAAAAATGTACTGATGTAAAAATAAGTGTACTTTAAAATATATTTTAACATTAGATTAGATTCCGTCCCTTTGTTTTAAGATCCATAAATTTTCATATTCCCTGGGAATTCCCACGGGGAATTTATTAACCTTTATTGACCTATTGAATTTTATTTAAATTTTATTATACTATTATTGTTGGTACTATTGTTTAGATAGGTTAGGTTAGTATCGATTAAATTCATTGATTAAATTAAATTTAGATTTTAAAAATATTTCAAAAAAAAAATTTATGCCAAAAAATTTTTAATTTTAGTATTATTATTAATTTTAAAAATAATATATATATATATATTAATAAGCTAGGCAGGGAAAATAAAATAATATATATACCTATTTTTCGGGAAAATTAGATAGATTTTATTAGGGGAAATTCCCTCCCCATTTAGTAAAGTTATTACCCAAACTCTAAAATATATTATATTTAATACACTATTTTGTTTTTATCAATAAAATAGTATTACATTTATAGTAATACAGTTATTTTAATAACAGGTATTAAAAATTTATTTTTTGTTTGTTTGTTAAAGTTATGCACAAAAAAAATAAACAAATTAAAAATAACTTGTTTGTAATAATAATAATAATATAATTGACATGTAATAATTATTAAAGTGTACTAATTTTATTTATTTTTATTTATTAATTTTTTTTAAATTTTATTAATAGTATCATGTTGCGCATTTAAATAATTTAAATTTCTAAATAAATATTTAAACATAATTATCTATATATTATTTATTTAAAAAAAAAAAATATTATATTAATAAAATAAAATTCATATATTTTCACGAATTCCTGAAAGGAATACGTATATGCATTCTATAAGTCGGTCTGTCTGTCGGTCTGTCTGTCCCACGAGGACATAGGTTCGAATCCACTATCCGCTACAAATTTTTTTTTGATTTTTTTTGTTTTTTTTCTTATTTAAGTTTATTTTTTATGAAATTGAAGAAAATTGTGTCCAAAAATTAATTAAAAAAATGTTGATTTTTTTTGAATTTTTTTTTGAATTTTTTTGAATATTGATTTTTTATTTTTTTCGTTTTTAAGTTTATTTTTTAGGAAAATAGTAGTTTATTTTGTAATACTGAATCATTTGATAGCCCACATGACTATAGTTGTTTATTTTGTCATACTAAATCGTTTGATACCCTACATAACTATAGTTGATTTTATTTTATCATACTGAATTTAATTTTTAATTATGATTAGGAATTCGTGTGGAAATGCTTTCTAGCATTCTCAACTGGTTTTTTATATATTTAATTTGAATGTTGAATAAAATTTAATAAAATAATTAAAAACTTATTTTATTTATTAAATATTTTAAAAAATTTTACCATTAATTACCGTTAGTTTCAAAAAAACATAAATAAAAAATAAAACCTAGATCCAATTTTCACAACTTAAATCAATTGACACAAAAATATAATTAAATTTTCATTGAATTTTTGCAATTTTATTTATTATAATTAAATATTTCCTTAAAAAAAAATGAAAACTAATATTTTTATTATTTAAAAAATATAATAATTATTACCAAAATAGACAATCAATAAAATACACACAAAAAACAAATTATGAAATTATATATTGAATTTGATTACCAAAAAAAAAAAAAATAATTAGAGAAAAAAAAGAGACATACAGTAGAGTAATATTATATATAAGTGTTTATAACTTTTGTGTTTATATATATATATATATATAAAAAATTGCCAAAACTTGTTGTTATCTGAAGTTAATAGACCGTACGGTACGGGTGTTGTTGTTGTTGTTGTGTTATTAGTCGAGTGCCATCTCATCGTCTTTTGGTCCACCAGTAGATCCATCTTTTAATTGTTGTTTTTGAAGCGCTTTAACAAACTTTTCCAAATCTAATGCAAGAAAATTAGATAAATAAACAAAAAACAAAATAAGACACGAATTATAATCTCTGTCTGTCTCCCGAAGCTTACCGCCAGCATTGGCCGCATCGACGCACTCCTGGCTCAGTCCAAACTGGTGTATAAGCGGACCCAACTGTCCCGATTGTAGGGCACCGGAGAACGTACTGAGCGCCTGTTGAAACTGTGGCGACTGTACGGTAGACGCAAATACCGCTGATGTACTACTGGTGCTGCTGGTAGTAGTACTACTAGTGATGGTATCGCCTCCATCGGCACTGGGAGGCAACGATTCCCTCACTCGACGCATAAAATCTTCGTTACTAACCAACGGTTGCAGGGCTTCCAGTGTTAGACTCGACGATAAGTCAACTAAAAAAATAAAATATAATATAATTACCGGTAATTAATCAATAATTAAAAATTTTTCTAACCATTCAATGAGTCGTTATCTTTAGCACTGTTCGGTATATTCAGTCCACTGATGATACTCTGGAGATCAGCCAATTGAATGCCGGGTACGGACAGAGCACTGGCTAACCCACCAGCACTAGCGCCGCCGCCAGTGGCCGTCGCACCGCTAGCCGGTGATGTGCCGCCGCCGCCTGTAGTGGTCAACGACGACTCGCTAGTGGCTGCGCTGACAACGGCCGGTGTGGTGGCCGGTGTTTGCGGCGCTGCCGGAGTCGACACCTGCGATGCCGACGCACTACTACCACTACTGGCGTTACGCGTGTTGGACAACAGTGCAGCCAAACCACTGCTGCCGAGACCGCCTACACCGCCCAACACCGACATAAACTGTTGCGGCGATATATTATTCAACAGGCCCTGGATTTCGCTTTCGGGAATCGACGACAAGTCGGCCAGTGCACTGGCCGGCGACAGTACACCCGAACCGGCACCGCCGGCTGTTCCGCCCGAACGAGTCGATCCTATCGGCGGCGGATTATTGATGTAATCGTTGATTTTGGTAACCAATTCGTCGTCTTTGTCGTCCTTCGGTTCCTGACTCCAGTAGAAGAAACGTCTGGCACTCGGCTTAAACTTGAGGACAAACACCCGACCAGTAGTACATTGGGACACACGCTTGAACTCGGCTTCGTCGGGAAAGATGATCAGATCCTATAAGACGATTAGATAATTAAAATAAAAAATAAGTAAAACATTCAATCGGGCCAACAATTGATCGATCGGTCGGACGGACCGATCGGTAACATCACGGCTTACATCCTCTATATGACCGCTTTGCCGATCCTTCCAACAGAAATGCATTAGCGAATCGTCGGGACTTTGGTGAAGATAGACGAGTCCTTTGCGGCCTTTGACGGGACTAACCTGTAAATCAAACCAAACAACAACATTAATATCGGGACCATCATCGGCCAAACCAATAGTGGCCACTGGCCACATACGGTATACATACGGTAGTGCCGTTTTGGGTCATCTTTCCGGCCTTGAATTCAACCAAATACTGGCTACGGGTTTGAGCCGATGTTTGGCCACCGAATAGAAATGAACGAGACATAGGTTATAACGGGTCGACCGATTGGTTTTAGCGATAAATTAGGCGATGATTTGCGGCGCCGGAAACGGTAGGTAGCGGTCAGTGGTTATGTAGTGATTGTATTAATTAATTTAATTAATAATTAAATTAATTAATTGTTTTTATTGTTTACTTTAATAAAAACTGTATAATAATTATTGTATTAAATAAAAATTGATTTGTCATTCAATGCATTGAATTAAACATTACTTACAAACAAACAAATAGTTAATACATTTTTTTTTTTTTAAAACAAGTTAACTGTTAAACCGATATAGTTTTGGTACTTTTTTCAGTTATCAATAGGATGTATCAAATAATATACAGTTAGTATGTGTATAATAGTACTAAATAAGCGGTAAAATTATAATATATATATAAAGTATATTTACTATATATGTTTTGAATTGTTTGATAGCATATATAAACACAACAAATAAAAATGGCTTTAAAAATATATAATAGACATCTAGTGTTAAAATATTGTATAATTATATTAATAATTATTATTTAGTTATTAGTAAGTTATTAAACCTAATTAGTTAAGTTATTTTTAAAAAAAGTTAATTAATAATTACTAATCAAGTTTTCAAATTAAATTAATTAAAAAATAATTAATAAAAATTTTAGTATATCATCTAGTAATAAATTAAGTTACTATTTAAATAAATTATATACAATTTTAAAGTTTTATATTTTATTACAAATTTTAAGGTATATTAAAATAAATGATTAATAAATTTAAATGTTACAGTAATAACTATTTAACTAAAATAAAATAAAATAAATAAATCTTGAATATAATTTATTTATAATTTTTTTAATTTCATTTTTAATAAACACATAAATAATTTATAATATTTAAATATTAAATTAAATATTATTATTATTCATTTATAATAAAATTATTAAAATTTAATTTATGTAATAATTAATTATTAAAAAATAGATAATATTTTTATATATAATTAATAAATAATTAAATCATAATAATTTTAATTATTTTTTTCATTAACTTATAATTATATTGAATAGTTGGTCAACAAAATTGTTAACAACCATAAAGTTTTCAAACTTGATGTCAATGTTTTTTAAATGTTTTACTATTACTATAACTGATTAGTTTATCCATCAGTGACTTAGTATCCAATTGTTATCTTACAATAAAATACAGTCAATGTATGTAAATGTCTTAATTTAGCCACAGATTGATTGATCCAATGATTTAACATAAAGTTTTAAAACTATACTATTAGTCTAATCTATTGTATTATATATATATTATTTTTAAATATGATTTTATGATTTTAATATTTTAAATTAAAAAAATAAATAACTTAATTTGTTTATCAATTTAGTTTTTAATTAGTTTAGTTTTAATAGTTATTTAATTTTTTTAAATATGTAAATAATTTAATAATTAAATCATAACAAAACCAAAAAAAAAGTTTAAAAGATTCAAATTATTATACTATTTTAAAAAGTTTTTAGTAAAAAATAAAAATTAGTTTATAATCATCGCTAATGTCTAAAAAAATTTATAATTATATTCAACAAGTTTTACTAATATTTAAATTTTACAGTTTATAATATATATATATATATATTAAAAATTATATAACAATTGGATAAATTTATAAACTGTTAATACATTACTATTATACAGCTATTTATTGATTTTATGTTTTAATTATCTAATTTGTATAATCTATGGTATTTTAATTATTTTAAATTTGATTTTTTTTAAATTTAATTTTTTAAAAATATGTAAATAATTTAATAATTAAATCATAACAAAACAAAAAAAAGTTTATAAAAGATTCAAATTATTATAGTTTGTGATACTATTTTATAGTAAAAAAATAAATAAAAATTATTTAATTATCATCGCTAATGTCTAACAAAAAAAATGTAAATTTTATAATTATATTCATCAAGTTTTACAAATATATAAATTTTACAGTTTATAATATATATATATAATTATATAACAATAGGATATACTAAGTGACTGATAATACTTTATAAATATATCAATAATTTCTGCTAAAAAAACTAATTTTTTTAAATATATATATATATTATTTAAATTATTATCAAATACTATATGTATATTAATATTGATTTTATTGTCATTAAAAATATGTAAAACATATATAAAACAAACAAAAAATTACAATCAATAATATTAGTTGTCATTATTAACGATTAAGACCTGTATATATATATATATATATATATATATATAATAAATCTTTATTATTATTATTAATTACTCATATTTTTTAGTTTAAATTAATTATATTTTTTATTTCTCATTATTAATTACTCGTATTTTTGTTGTTGTTTTTAATTTCACATATTTTTTTTTATTATTAATTACTTTATATATAAATTGTATTTTATTAATATTATTATAACAACTATATATATATATACTCATTATAGATTTTTTTTTTAGAAAAAAAATAAAATTAATTAACTAGTTTATTTTGATATAACAAAATATAAATATAAAATAATTTTTTTTAAAAATTATAATATCATTTATTTTTATATATGCCGGGTTATTTTTACTTTAACTTTTAACTTACATTTAATATATATGTCATACTGTATATAAAGTATTTATTAAACTATTAGTTAAGTTATTATAAAAAAATAATTCAATTAATATTAATCAAATTTTTAAAAAGATAATTAATGAAAAAATAAATAATTAATTAAAAATTAGAATATCACCTAGTAATAATTATATTTACTATTTAATAAATTATAAAAAAATTTAATGTTTTATATTTTATTTATTTTTATTTTTTTAGATACATTAAAAATAAATGATTAATAAATTAAATTTTATGATAGATTAATAATTATTTTAACTAAAAAAAAATAAATAAATCTTGAATATAATTTATATATAATTTTTTTCATTTTTTACTTAAGCACATAAATAATTAAAAATATTTAAATATTAAATTAAATATTATTATTATTATAAAAATAATAATCATTTTTCAATAAAATTATTAATATAATTAATTAATCCAATTAATTTAACTTAGTAATAATTAATTAAAAATAATAATAATAATTTAATTGATAATTATTTTTTCATTAACTTATAATTATTGAACAGTTGGTCAACAAAATTGTTAACAACCATAAAGTTTTCAAACTTGATGTCAATGTTTTTCAATGTTTTACTATTATTACTGATAATCTTATCCATCAGTGACTTAGTATCCAATTGTTGTCTACAATAAAATACAGTCAATGTATTCAAATGTCTTAATTTAGCCACAGTTTGATAATCCAATGATCGGTCATCTAATTCAACGCGTTTTAGATACAAGTATTGAAGTTTAGGAAACTTTTCGGCTATACTCTGGACATACTGATTGTCCAAATAAAACGGTACCGCAAAGTGTAGCCACAGTCCCCGTAATTGCCGACAATTACGCAACGAGTCGTCCATTAGGCATAGTTCGGCCGGAAAATTACCGTAAAACTTGATAAACTCGACGCCCGAAAAGTTTTCATTGATTATCGATAACAACTGTGATGTTAATGGCTTTGAATACATATGAAGTTTTAGGGAAAATTTCCGTAGACTAGGTTTACGACCGATTTTGATCATCAGTTCGGGTATAGACTCGACCAGTTGGGCATCGATTGTATCGAAATTGATGGCCAAATCCGACAAAACAGTTAACTGTCCCAAACATTGCATCAATGTTTCTACAGCCAACTGATCGCAATTTTCATCGATTAAGACATCAATTTTTCGTAAACTTCCCGAACATTTCCCGTAATGTCGGGCAAACTGTTGGACACGGTTTCGGTCATCCAATCGATACATAAACGAAAAGTTCCGGAGTTTAGTAAACAATAATAATAAGTCACTACTATTTGGACCAAAAATCAATGCAAAATCAGATCGTCTTTCATAATAATTGTAGAAATTTCTAACATTTAAATCGACAATATTTTCGCCGCATTTTTGCAGTCTATCGACAAACTGGTCGACCACTGATTCGTCCGATGAATTAGTAGTACACTTAATAGCCCGTAATTGTTGGCCAAATCGGTCGAAAAATTGGCCGATAGCCTCAACTGATAGATCATCGGTAACTTGCATTTTAATTGATCGTAAATTTGGACAATGATTGACAATTGTATCTGAAATCTGGTCATTAAATCCGAGACAATTGAATTCAATTGACTGAATGTTTGGTAACTTTTTTAGTAGTGATTCAAATCCAGCGATATTTTTCTGTAATCTATTTTTATTGTAAAACTTGTGATCAATTTCTAGTCGGGTTATACCCGTAAACATTGTCCGCTGCCATTGTCGGGACACTGACTCCAAACGGATCCGATCTTCAAGTGTCAGACCACTGGCCGATGATGACGACAATAGGACTTCCGCTAAGTCATCGCCGAACCGATCAAACGATGACTTTTCATAGATAATTTTTGCCATAGTTTTTACACAAAAAAAAATTATTATTTAATTAAAAAAACTTAAATTATATTATAAAATATACGATAATTAGTTTCACAATATATATAATAACTTAATTATTATTTTGTTTGATTGTTATTATTTGAATACAATAGTTAATATAATTTTTACTATTATTTTTAATAAAATATTTAATATTATTTTAGTTAATTACAACAAATAAAAATAAAGTAATAAATAAGTATATATATATATATCATAGTTATTATCACTAAACACAAAAAAAATATAATTATAATCACTTATTATTTTTATAATAATCAGATAATGTATTCACATATATATATACAGTATATATTATATATAAAAAATATTATATACAGTCGATGACAAAATTGATGAACGAGGTTTTTTGTGTATATCTTTAGAATGGAAATGAACTAGAACAAAAAAAATTTTTTGCTACTATTATTTATTGGGACGGTCAGTTTGGTATTGCCACTTTTTTTGTAATTGGGCACAGGTATGCAAGGACAGGGATGGTCAATATCTCGAAAACTATAATAGATATTAAAGTTTTATAAATTGCTAATTATACTAAATCTGATAATATTGGACACGTGTTTTGGCATTTTTAATTTTATTGCAAAGTATTCGAACAAAATTAATTTTTTTGTTGCAAAAATCAAAATTTAAGAGACCATATCTTTTAAACGCATCATTATATCATGATTTAGTTAATTGATTTAAATTCTATATTTTAGTACTAACAATTCATCTATACATTAAATTTAGTTAGCTTGTTTAGTTTTTTAAATATTTGTAAATTAATTTTTTTCTATTGTAATTAAGTACTAATTATTGTCTTCTATTACATAACATTGATAACAAAATCTATAAATAATTACAATAGAAAAAAATTAATTTACAAATATTTAAAAAACTAAACAAGCTAACTAAATTTAATGTATAGATGAATTGTTAGTACTAAAATATAGAATTTAAATCAATTAACTAAATCATGATATAATGATGCGTTTAAAAGATATGGTCTCTTAAATTTTGATTTTTGCAACAAAAAAATTAATTTTGTTCGAATACTTTGCAATAAAATTAAAAATGCCAAAACACGTGTCCAATATTATCAGATTTAGTATAATTAGCAATTTATAAAACTTTAATATCTATTATAGTTTTCGAGATATTGACCATCCCTGTCCTTGCATACCTGTGCCCAATTACAAAAAAAAGTGGCAATACCAAACTGACCGTCCCAATAAATAATAGTAGCAAAAATTTTTTTTTGTTCTAGTTCATTTCCATTCTAAAGATATACACAAAAAACCTCGTTCATCAATTTTGTCATCGACTGTATATATATATATATAACATGTATTATATGTATAAAAAAATAAACTTAAATACTTGACATTTTGTTGTTACTATTCAACAATAAAAAAACATTATTATGTAATATACAGTGTATGTGTGTGCACAGGTAGATGTACAGGTGCTCAGTAAAACCGGTATTACCATGTTTGGTTTAGTGTATTATGTTACCAATATATATATATATAAATATACTGTAAATAACAATAAATACAAATATATATATAAATATACTGTATATATATATATATACTAGTATATATATATATATATGACATGCGCTAGCGCCTGCTTATTAAATGTTAATAAAAATAACCCGGCATATATAAAAAATAAATGATGAATAATAATTAATTAATTATTTTATATTTATATTTTGTTATATCCAAAATAAACTAGGTAATATTTTTTACAAAAAAAATCTATAATGGGTATAGATATAGTTTATATATTAATATTGATTTATTTCATATAATATAAATAATAATATTGATATAATTACTTAATATAAAAATACAATTTATATATTGATATAAAGTAATTAATAATAAAAATATAAGAAATAAAAAATATAATTAACTAAAAATAAAAATATAAGTAAAGATTTATTATATATATATAAATGTGTTAATCGTTAATAATGACAAATAATATTATTGATTGTAATTTTTTTTGGGTATATTTTTACATATATTTAATGAAACAAAAATCGATATTAATATACATATAGTATTTGATATTAATTTAAATAATATATATATATATATTAAAAATTAGTTTTATTTGCAGCAATTATCGATATATCAGTCACTGTTAGTATATCCTATTGTTATATAATTTTAAATATATATATATATATATAATTTATTATAAACTGTAAAATTTATCTATTAGTAAAACTTGGTGAATATAATTATAAACATTTACATTTTTTATTTGACATTAGCGATGATAATATGATAATTACCTAATTTTTATTTTTTTACTATAAAATAGTATTACAAACTATACTAATTTCTAATGGTTAAACTTTTTGTTGTTGTTGTTTTGTTAGTTTTAAATCATTAAATTATTTGCATATTTTTTTTAAAAAATTAAATAATAAAATCAAATCTTAAATAATTAAAATACCATAGATTATACAAATTAGATAATTAAAACTCAAAATCAATAATAGCTATATAATAGTAATGTATTAACAGTTTATAAATTTATCCTGTTGTTATATAATTTTTAAATATATATATTATTATAAACTGTAAAATTTAAATATTATTAAAACTTGTTAGTGAATATTATTATAAAATTAATCATAAAATTGGTAATAACTGTATAATACTTATTAACAATTTATAACTAAATAATTAAATAACAATATTTTTGTTAATTATTTCTTTTTTTTTAAAAATTAAATAAATAACAATATTTATTCAAATAAAAATATTAATTAAATATTGTTATAATAAAATATTATTAATAAAAAGTTATTATTTTAATAATTTAATTTAAAATCAATTCAAATAATAATATATACATTTAAAAAAAAAAAATTATAATATAAATAAATTATGATCCTGATAAAATTAAACAAATATTATACTTTAATTCTATTTATTAATTTTTTTGTAATTAACAATATTAAATATTTTTAAAAAATAATTTATTATTGAAAAAATGATAGATATTTTTATTATTTAATAAATACATTGAATAAATTAAATAAATTCAAACAAACTTTAAATTATATATTACACTATTATTTTTTTAAATCACTATAATATATATTTATTTTTAAATAATTTTTTTATCCAACAATAAACACAAAACAAATATTTTTTTTGTATTTAAATCATAAATAATTTAATGAAGATTTAGTGGAATTTTTTCGTTGATGAGCTAATTATTGACAACAAAAATTAAATTAATATTTTTATTAAATCAAATTTTTTAAAAAGTAAACTTGTATATACACACACATACACACACATACACACACATATATACACACATACACACACACACATACACACACATACACACACATACACACACATACACACACACATACACACACACACATACACACACACATACACACACACATACACACACACATACACACACACATACACACACACATACACACACACATACACACACACACACACACACACACACACACACACATACACACACACATACACACACACATACACACACACATACACACACACATACACACACACATACACACACACATACACACACACATACACACACACATACACACACACATACACACACACATACACACACACATACACACACACATACACACACACATACACACACACATACACACACACATACACACACACATACACACACACATACACACACACATACACACACACACATACACACACACATACACACACACATACACACACACATACACACACACATACACACACACATACACACACACATACACACACACATACACACACACATACACACACACATACACACACACATACACACACACATACACACACACATACACACACATACACCCAATACAGTACAATACCTCAATCAATAATTTCCTATACAATTGTCGGGTATTTGCATTATTATTACATCCTTTAGGGGGTAGTCTAATATTTTCCCGTTTGACTACCAGTTCCAGCTGGTCGTTGTCGAAGATGTCCACCGGATCGATACCATTCTTCCAGATCAGATCACCTAAATATTCTTTATAGTGAAGTCTATTAAAAAAAATAAAAAAAATTTGTTTAACACAAAAAAAACAAAGATTAAGAAAAATTAAATTTAAATAATTAACAATTAATTAACAATTTATATATTTGTTTCGAAATATTATATTTATTTTTTTATATTTAAAAAAAACTAAATATTTATTTTATAGATATTATTATAATTATTGTTATTTAGATAACATTTAGTTACTTAAATGATTACTTAATAAATAATAATTATTTTTTTCTAAATAATATAAACTGTAAAATATTAATATAAAAATTTAAAATAGTTAACTATTTATATTAGGAGACACCACTTAATTAATAATAGATTAGTAATATAATACTATGTTTTAATTTATTTTAATATTATTAAACTTATTATAAAATAGTAATAAATAGTAGTCATTAAAATATATAGATATTTTACTAATACTGTAAATAAATGAGCAAGCATAAAATGTAATATACAATACAATATATAAAAAAATACTAATTAAAATTAATTTTTAAAAAAATATTATAATTTATATGTTATAAAAAAATATTAATTTTTTATAATTAATTTTAAAATCATTTTATCAATGAATACCTGCAAAGACCGGCACTTTCGACATAACGATTGCACGGCTCGTCCCGCATACCGGTGTCCGTCTCTTTCTGTTCCATTACTGGACATCGGGTGGCCGTCTTGTTGTGGTCGCCGCCGCTGCCGCCGCCCGACTCGAGGACAGTCAGGTATTTGATTTGGTTTCTCTATAAAAACAACAACAAAAATAATTTGGTTTATAAACCTAATGATCAAACTATCCAAACAAACAATAACACTAACATCCAGTAGTGACTGTAGATCCTGAGTGACGGTATCTCTCAAATAAAACAGACAATTGCGCGGATGGTGGGCGTGAAGGCCTAACTTTTCGCAAAACGGCGATACACCGCACCTCTAGTTAAGTAGGAAATGGGGGCAAACATTAACAATGATATAGAATAGAGGGGACGGGTAGGTTGGGTTAGGTAAGTAGATAGAAGACATGTAGGTGCAAATGGTGGATCAATTACTTTAAAAAAAAACAACATACAGTTCCCATTTTGAACGGCCGCTGACAGCCGCCGCAAAAATCGTATGAACATTGGATGCACCGGAAGTGCATACAACCGCCTTTAGCCAACTGATACCTGAACTTACAGTTTGGACAGTCTATAGGGGAGGTGATGGGGTATGAGATGGGGTAGCATATGAATGGTCAGGTAGTAGTAGTGGTTGGTTAATAAAAAATGTTTTTATTAATAAAGATATTAATTAATTGATATTATTGTTTGTTTTGAATACCGATTCCAAACTCTTTGAGATGTTTGTCCAGTTGTTGTTCAGCGAAAGCCGGATCGTTATCCACTTCCCATTGAGCGAACTGTTCGCATGTTATATTGAAATGTTGTTTCCGCCACTGTTTTCATATGATGGTTGTCACCCAAAAAAAACAATCAGATATTTAGTTAGATTTTTAAAAATAAATAAATAATACAAATAATATATACTTTTTTCTTGCACTGTATACACGAAACAGTTTTACAATCGGGACACATAATGGTCATACCCTGTAGGTTCTGCCCGATAAACCCGGAGCTGCACTGTGTGTGTGTGTGTGTGTGTGTTGTGGGAGGCAGGGGGTAGAGGTATGGGAATAATAATAATATTAATTTTTAATTTAAAAATTACTGTAAATACACAGTATATATATAAATAATATATTGAGAATTTAATGGGGAATTAAGTGGAAATTTAGTGGCAATTTATTGGGAATTTAGTGGCAATTTAGTGGAAAATTTAGTGAAAATTTAGTAGGAATTTAGTGGGAATTTAGTGGCAATTTAGTGGCAATTTAGCGGAAAATTTAGTGGGAATTTACTGATATATATCGTATAATAACTATTTTTTATGGGAGGGGGGGGGTAAGAAAGGGTAGTGGTTTTGGGGTGTGTGGGGGTGGGGGTTAGGCGGGCCTACCTGTGGACACCATTGAAAGCTCGGGTCGCGCATCAGTGCCCGATCGCGACACTTGCGTTGAAACAGTTCGTAGACATCGTCGGCAACCAGATATTTGACCAACAAATCCAAAAGCGCTAAATAGTCGAAAACCCGATCGTCATCGTCGGTATCGATGGCCGGTTCCTCGCAAAACGGACAACTAATTACCAGCCGTTGGCGTTCCCTAATCTGTACCGTATAATACTTGGCCAGACATTGTCGACAAGCTTTATGGGTACAGGATATCAGTGCCACCAGGTCATCAATCGAGTAGACCAGACAACATAGTTCGCACTCGTAGTCGGTTCGGGCCCACCCGAAACTTTCGTCGTACAGGTGCTGCTTGGGCTGACTGGCCATCCCTACTGTTGCTACTACTGGCTGCTGATGGACAACGGTAGCGATGGTCGTCACCGACGTATTGTCGGTACCGCTATTGTCGACTACTACTGCAGTAGGACTACTACTACTGGCACTACCTGTGCTGATCAGCTCCTGATCCATAAGCTCTACTTCATCGAGACTTTGGCGCAAATTTTTGTCGATCTCTTTCATCATATCTTTTCTGTTCTTCTTCTGTTGTCTACCACTAGTAGTCTTCAGATTGTTTTCTTCTACTAATTCTTCTACTTCTTCTTCATTGTCATTGTTTTGACGATTATTATCATTACCGCCGCCACTGCTATCACTGGTGGTCTCAAGACTGTCAGCTATAGGCAGCAAATCATTAGGTATTTCCTCAACAGTTTGCTGTTGATGACTACTGGCACTGGTTTTTCTAGCCTTTCCTTTGGTCGACACTTTACCAATGATTTTGTCGACAATTTTCTGTTCAATTTGTTTATCACTTTCTGATAGTTCAACAGTTTTTGACTTTTCTTTACTAATTGTTTCACTATTTGATCCAATTTTTGATTCAATTTTTGATTCAATTTTCGGTTCAATCTTTGATTCAATTTTCGGTTCAATCTTTGATTCAATTTTCGGTTCAATTTTTGATTCAATTTTTGATTCAATTTTCGGTCCAATTTTTGATTCAATTTTCGGTTCAATCTTTGATTCAATTTTCGGTTCAATCTTTGATTCAATTTTCGGTTCAATTTTTGATTCAATTTTTGATTCAATTTTCGGTTCAATTTTCGGTTCAATTTTCGGTTCAATTTTCGATTCAATTTTTTGTTCAATTTTCGGTTCAATTTTTGATTCAATTTTCGATTCAATTTTTTGTTCAATTTTCGGTTTAATTTTTGATTCAATTTTCGATTCAATTTTTTGTTCAATTTTCGGTTCAATTTTTGATTCAATTTTCGGTTCAATTTTTGATTCAATTTTCGGTTCAATTTTTGATTCAATTTTCGGTTCAATTTTTGATTCAATTTTCGGTTGAATTTTTTGTTCAATTTTCGGTTCAATTTTTGATTCAATTTTCGGTCCAATTTGTTGAACATTTTGTTTAATTAATTTTTTATCATTTAATTTTACATTACTATCATTAGTAGTCTCATTAGTAGTTGAATTTAGTCCCATATTAGTTGATGATGACTGACCACTACTACTACTACTACTACTACTACTACTACTACTACTACTAGCTGATGATGATGATGATGCCGATGCTACTGGTGCTGCAGCTAACTGTCCACCACTTGGTGTTGTTGTTGTTGGTTTAGTCACAGCACCGGTATTTTGATTTAGATTAGTTGTAATAGTTTTGTTGTTAACATCAGTAGTAGTAGTAGTGGTAACTGATTGTTGTTGAAGTAGTACTATATTTTCGACACTAGTTTCAAATGATAACTGATTTTTATCAATAGTTTTATTTTGATTAGCAATTTGTTGGCCACTATTACTACCATTAATACTACTACTACTACTACTATCACCAAAATTATCATCAATTTTTGGCAAAACATTTGTTACTAAAATTTCGTCACCAATTGATTCATCATTAGTTTGAATGACAACAACTTCATTGTCATCAATATATTCTTCTTTTTCTTCTTCATCGTCGTAGTCGTCCTCCTCGTCGTTCACAACAACAATATCATCGGATTTTTTCTTCAGTAAATTTGTCGATAATTTCAAAGATTTATTGCTATTATTATTATTATTGTTTGTAATATTCTTCAGGAAATTTGACTCGAATTTTGCCTGAATTCTGGCATCAATTCTGTCAAACTCGTCGTCATCGATGTCTTCTTCTTCTACTTCTTCTTCTTCCTCCTCATCCAACTCTACTCCTTCTTCTTCTTCTTCTTCAACCTCTTCTTCCTCTTCCTCTAGTTCTTCATCGCTATAATACTCGTTCATTAGGTCTTCATCGGTATTATTGCCAGCATTTGGATGTTCTAGAAGTAACACCAATTCGTCGATAACCATCGATTCGTCGCCATTTTGGTCGCCGCCATCATCTCGACCGACATCAACGGCGGGAACAGTAGACAATTGATGTCCACTATTGATGTGCTTATTATTATTATCATTGTTGCCATCATTGGCGACATCAAACTGACGGTCACCGCCGCCATCGCTGCCGTCTCCCCGACCGCTATCGTCATCCAGCGGTAGATCTTCAACAGCGCCTCCCGTAGTAGTAGTAGTAGTAGTGGTGGTGGCGATCGAGTCGTCTTCATCTACTAGTTCTTGATTACCGACTTTTACTACTTCTTCAACACCATTACCACCGATGTCTTCTTCGTCGTCATTGTCGTTGTCTTCAA
This sequence comes from Oppia nitens, assembly GCF_028296485.1. Lineage (NCBI taxonomy): Eukaryota > Metazoa > Arthropoda > Arachnida > Sarcoptiformes > Oppiidae > Oppia > Oppia nitens. The sequence goes on along the minus strand of NW_026533219.1, from coordinate 532,141 downwards.
ACTCTTTGAATCGTTTCTGTAATTCCATAAACTTTCGAAATTTTTCCCTTTCCTTCTCCTGTTGTCTCAACCGATCGGACATTAGTTTTTCGGTTTTCCATTCGTTCAACAGCTGTTCCATAAGTCGTCTTTCGGTGTCATTGACAGTATCATCGCCACCACTGCCACCGTTACCACTGATGTCGGCACCGGTGCCGCCAATTGGCATCACTTGGACTTCGTTATCGTCGGTAATAAAATAATTATATGTCGACGATATGGTTGCTGTCAATAGAAATATATATTTTTTAAATATTTAAAAATAAAATAAATTATCAATAAGTTTACTAAAATATATATATATATATATATATATGACTAGAGTTGCCAAATGATTAATAAATATAATAGAGAATACAATATAATTTATTTTTTTACTTTTATGTATAAATATATTTATTTTATTTTTTTTGAAAATAATTGTTTTCCAAAAATATTTTTGTCTAATATTTTATATTGGTTTAAAATTTACCTAAAATTTACCTAAAATTTAATCTAAAAAGTAAATTGCTATTTTCTTTACTTAAAAATTTTTTATTAAATAATCAAAATAAATATTTATATTACCATAAAATTATTTTTTTAAAAAAAATGATATGAAATATTATTTTTAAAAAAAACAAAAATGTTTTATTGAAACGCTTTTATTATATAATAGTTTTAAAATAACTATAATAATCATATATATATATTAATGTTTTTTTAACATTTTTTTAAAATAAATAATTTTATGTTAATACCTGTATAATTTATTTAGTTTTTTTTGTTGTTGAAAAACAATTTGTCAAACAATATCACAAAAATATATATATAACGTAAAGATATTAATCAAATAACAATTTCAATCACATGTTAGTTATAATTTTAAAAAAATTATTAAAATTTTTAGGTAAAAAAAACTTAAAAACAAAAAAAAAACAAAACTAATAAATAATTCAAACTTCAATATCAATTGAAATCAAGTTTTCCCAACACTACTACTACTAAATACTACTATTAACTACCGTTTAGCGGCAACCCTACTACTACTAGTCCGACATCCCTTTCCAAACAGTGACACCAACTTACTGGTGCTTTCCCTAAACAATTGTTGGCCATTATTATTATTATTCTGGTCATTGTTATCATTGCCCGAACCGAAACCCAATATCTTCATCGATAATGAAGTTTTATGTCCACCACTACCGCCACCACTGCCGCCGCCGCTAACGTCCGTTTCCGTGGGCTTACCGTACGCTGTAGTGGCGGTCATCGACTTTGTGGTCGTCGTTACCGACGGCTGTTGTTGGCCTTTGACTTCGTTTTGTTGATTTACGGTTATTTCCTTTTGTTGGACACACTTTTCAATGGCTAACCATATGTTACCCTTACTATCCCGAAGGGCTTGTTTGGCTTCATGTTCTCTCAGTAGATCCCAATCCCCGTACCGATTGCTACCCGATCGCGATTCACGCATAATCTGATTGTTGGTCAATGTTTGGACAGTTTCGCACATTGTATGCCAGTTTTCGTCCAACCAGTCTATGGGTATATATATATATAACAAAAAAATCATTATATTTTGAGGAATCGGTAGTTTTTGTTTTGTCTAACCTAACGGTTTGTCTGGATTATAATCGATGGCCACTTGGACATCGTCGGCAGTATAGCCGCGTCTATCGGCATCGCGTAACAATTGTATCAATTGTAGGCCCGATTCAAATTGGCTTTTATTATTACCGGTAGTATTATTATTGCCATTATTACTATTATGGGATCGTTCACATTGTTGGCTAACTGTGCTGTTACTGGTGTTGTTGTTACCACCGATGATACTACCGGTGCTATACGACGGCAAGTTTTCGCAACTTGAATACCTGGACGACATTATCGATGCCGTAGCCGACGATGACTGCTGTTGCGGTAATAATAACGGATTATTATTCATATTATTATTCATATATGGATTATCGTTGACCATCGATGACCCGACCATTGGATACATGACACCACCGCCACCGCCGGGAACACCAAACCGATCCAAACTGGTCTGCGATCCATTGATACTGGACTGGTATGAATAGGAGGCCGCCATCGGGTTATTATTATTGCCATACATGGCCGGCAATGGATTCATCAGCGGATTCATCATTAGCTGATGATTTTGGACTAACATTGGATTATTATTATTGTTGGCCGCCATCTGATTGGCCATTAGGTTATTGGCCATCATTTGCATACCATACCCGCCGCCGCCGTTAAAATTAAACGCCGACTGATGATGATATGATGGCGACGGTGGATACGATGGACGCCTATCGTTCACAACAAACTGATTGTTGGCCACCAGCCGTTGGGTACCCAACGCCATCATCTGGTATCGGTTGACCAACTGATTGGCCACATTGTCGTCCCCGGCGACGCCGACGCCGACGCCGCTGCCGATAATGTTCGGATCAATTTGTTGGCCATTGTTGGCTAAGTTAGCGGCGGTGGTTATGATGCCATTTGGTGTCTGATTTTGATTATTATTTGTATTGAAATTATTTTGATTATCATTATTTAAATTATTATTATTATTATTGCTATTAATTAGTGCACTGGTAGTTTTTGGACAGTTGGCATCGGTGGTTGAATTACTAATAAAATTATTATTATTAGTTTCAGTATTATTATTAGTATTACTAATAATATTATCTTGATTAATTTTTTGATCATTATTTTTATTATTATTATCTAATAAATTAGCTTGTTCATTATTTTTAATATTAACTATTGTATTGTTATTTATTGAATTTTCATTTATATTATTATTATTATTATTATTATTATTACTATTAGTGGTATTTTCAATAGGATTTACATTATTATTACTATTAGTAGTAATATTATTATTATTATTATTATTATTATTAGTATATTTAATTAAATTATCAGAATTATTATTATTATTATTAATATTACTATTATTATCGACAAAATTATTTTTATCATTATTATTAAAATTATCATTATTTGATGATTTAATACTATTATTATTATTAGTATTATTATTACTATTAAGAATATTCTCGTCTATTATCGTAGAATTTTTCCGGGAATTATCCGACACTTTATTATCGCCGCCAGAATTTTGACGATTATTATCATTATTAGTATTAGTATTACTATTAGTGACACTACTGTCCCCAACTGCCGGTGCATCTGATTCCCGGTGATTGTCATTATTATTATTATTACTATTATTATTATCGGCTATAATCTGATCCATCAGTTCCTTATCGACGGCCAAACCCTGACTTTTTCGACGATTATATTCTTCACGTCTATCTATTCTAGCATTTTCTTCATCCAATTGTCTTTCAATTTCCAGACGTCGGATCAGCTCTTTTTCAATCTGGTTCTGTTCGGCGATTAGCTGGTCGTCAAAGACAACTAAACTATCGTCTCTGAGATTATTATTAGTATTTGTATTATTAGTAATAATTTTCTTATCGTTTATCATATGTTTGTGATTATTATTATCATTAGTAGTAGTGATGTTGTCATTAAATTTTATATTATTATTAGATTTTTTATTAATAATAATTTTTCGCTGATTTTTGATCTCATTTTTCTTATCAGATGTGATCAGTTGTCTGCTATTGTTTTGTTGTTTTATTTTCAATGATTTTTTTTGTTTCAGTGATTTTTTTGATTGATTTTTGTTGGTTATTATCGATACGGAAGAGTCGGTATGTTTTTTTGTTGAAGGACTGGTATTAGTTTTGCTACAAATATCGCAAATTGTTTTCTGATTGTCATTAATATACGTACAAAATCTGTGTACAAAAATAATTATAAATAATTATTTATTTATTTTTTAATTTGTTATAAAAATTTTGTTGTTGTTAATTATGTTATTATTATTATTTGCGGTTATACTCTAATTAATTACAACAATATGTAGTGCAACACAATAACAACAACAAAAATTTTTTTTTGGCACTACTTTCATAGTTTAACTTTTTTTTTTAATACACTAAGCATTACTAATTTAATAACTATTTATCTTTTCTGACTATTTATTTAGTTATCTATAGGTCTATAGTTTAGATTATTATTTAAACTTATATATATATATATATAGGGGAAATGGTCTCAATAAGGGACGCCAAAAAAAATATAAAAAGTTAAGCAATTGTTAGGATACGAGATCTGACAATAAATAATGTCTACAAAATTAATAAATAAATAAATTATATAATACACACAAAAAATTAAATACAAAAATTATTTTCATTTATTTTTATATTCTATCTACACAGAAATAATAAAATGTTCATTTTAAATTTTTGTAAATATTATAGATATAATACTACCGATTCCCACAATTATAGTTACAAAAATACAGTACAACATATTTATAAGTTTAAAAAATTATAAAAAATTAATTTAAAATATAACATTATTTATAATCATTTAAAATGTTCAAAATCACAAAAACAAGATAATAATAATCAAATAATTAAATACAATGGTTGGTAGAGCTCTTTAAGGATTTTAAAATCACCAACCTATTGGGTTGGTAGAGCTATTTAAGGAATTTAAAATCACTAACCTATTGGGTTGGTAGAGCTATTTAAGGAATTTAAAATCACTAACCTATTGGGTTGGTAGAGCTATTTTCGACTATTCGAATATCTCGAATTGAGGAAGTCGTACAGCTATGTGGGTGGTATGAAGAAATTGGATGCTATTAGATCTACCATCACTATTCATGATTTTAAATTCCTTAAATAGCTCTACCAACCCAATAGGTTGATGATTTTTACTCCTTAAATAGCTCCACCAACCCAATAGGTTGATGATTTTTACTCCTTAAATAGCTCTACCAACCCAATAGGTTGAAGATTTTTACTCCTTAAATAGCTCTACCAACCCAATAGGTTGATGATTTTTACTCCTTAAATAGCTCCACCAACCCAATAGGTTGATGATTTTTACTCCTTAAATAGCTCTACCAACCCAATAGGCTAATCTTAAATATATAATGTCATATTTATACGTATTTATTATTTTTACGGATTATTTTACATTAAATATAATTTATAAAAAATTATTTTATTTTTTTAGTGTAACTTGATACACTGAAACTTGATAATTTGTATTTTAAATTTTTTTTATTTTCATTATACTGTACAATCAAAATTTACTATTATTTTTTTGTGTGTAAAAATTATATTTATAAATAAAACTAATTTGATGACGTTATTGACATTCATTTGTTGATAAAAATTATTTTGAATTACATGTCCCTAATTGAGATTTTCGGCTAATTATTGATTTATAATTAAATAATTAATACATAGATTAATAAAAGTGATTATTTTTGTTATTAATATTTTTACTAATATATTATTTATGTATAAAAAATAATAGTTATAATTTAATTATACTAAATATTGTTTAATTTAATTTCAAACTTAATGTTAAATAAGGGATGAAATGGTGATATTTTGTGTTATCTTTGTTGTCAATTAATTGTTGATTTTGTGATAAAATTATAACAATTTTGATTCACTTGTCTTATAAAGTATATCCTTAGGTTTGTAATGACATATAAATATCAACAATTGTTTAATTATTTTGTGATTAAAATTAATTTAAAGTATGCCGTCCCTTATTAAGGCTATCCCCAATTAGGATTATTTACACTATATATATATCTTACACATACATATATATACACACACATACATATATACATACACATACATACACACACATACATACATACATACACACAATTACACACACTTACGCACACTTACACACACTTACTCACACTTACACATACACACACATACACACACACACACACACATACACACACATACACACACATACACACACATACACACACATACACACACATACACACACATACACACACATACACACACATACACACACATACACACACATACACACACATACACACACATACACACACATACATACATATACATACATACACACAATAAAATAGGAAATTTTTAGTCTAAATTTTACAAATTGAACTATTTATTCATTGAATTTGTAATATATATATTTTGGTAATTTACTCTGAGTAAAATAATTAAATAAATTTATAATAATGATAACAACAACAAAAATTACTAATGTTTATGAAAATAATTTATAAAAAAAACTGTAATACATTAATAAAGGGCTATTTATATAACTATTTAATACTATTTTATTATAATATTTTCATAGTTAATATTCACAACCCTATATTATACAACTAAAATCTTATAAATAGATTTAAAAAATTTTATTATTTTAAATTAAATTATATATTTAATTACTATAAACATTATTTATTTATCTATTAAATTAGTATCTATATATAATATTGAAATTTTTTTAAAATAATTAATTAAAAAAAATTATAAAAAATTAATTTACTAAAAATGTTAATTACTAATTGATAGTATAAACTAATTGATTCAAAACAATTAAATCATTGAAAAAAAGTATAGCATATATACTGTATATATATATAAGCTATTGGTGTATATACTATATATATATATATTTACTGACCTACACGACCAATTGCCTGCCGGTGCTGGCGGCAAGTCATCAATAGCACCGCTATTAGTATTATCGCCATCACTGTCCTCCACGTCCTCCTCCTCCTCCTCATCACTGGTTTGTTTGTCATCATCGCTGGCGGAGAAAAAATCTTCTTCCACTTCATCGACATTGTCGTCGTCGACATCATCATCAAAGTCGCTGTGATGTCTGCCCGATGTCGACGATGTAGTAGTAGTAGTAGTAGTAGTAGCCGATCGGCCGCCCGAATCGGACAACTGTCCGCTACCGCTACCACCAGTGCTCGCCGCGCGGGTCTTAATCTTAATCTTTCGCGACGACGACGACGACGACTTGTTTGCCGACGGTTTGTTGTTGGACTCAGTCATCATCAGTATATTGTCGACACTTGACGGACGACCGGCGGCGGCGGCGGCGGCCAAACTGTATGACTGTGACTGATGATGACCAGTAGCACCACCACTACTGGCCTGAAATGGCGATAACAATGGCGGTGGCACTGGACTCGGGTACGAATGGCCGCCGCAACAATGATTTTGATAGCAATAGGGCGGCTGAACCGGTAGACACTGGCCACCACCACCGATGCCGACGTCAAAAGGCGACGGCGGGGGGTTATGCATCTGAAAGGCCGACTGACAGCGTTTCATACTTGAGCTCCTGTTTCGATGATCATTGATAGCCTGCTGGTGCTGATGGTGTTGGTGATGGTGGTGGCGATGCCTACCGGAGCCGCTTCTATCCGAATCGTAGTCGCAATCGTTGGCCAGATGGTGAAGACCACCTTCGAGTGAATTGTTCAGCGAACCGGTACCCCACGGGTAGCCTAAATAATGCGGTCCTATCGGTATCATTGACGGCTGCGGCGGCTGCGGTGGATAATAGTAATGATACGGACAGGTATTGTTGCTGAACAGTTGCTGTTGGGATGGATAGGCCGACGACGACGACACCGGGAAACGTGAGATGTCGTCAAACGATCGGTTGATGTCATTGAATGAAAAGTTTCGTCGCTCTAATGTATTGCTGGCGCCGCCGCCGCCGGCTATGGTTGGTCTCTGATTGTGGTCGGCGGCGGTGTGTTGTTGTTGTCCGCGTCGGTTGTCGTCTAGTCGGGGATCCGGTGTCAGCGATGCCGACGATTGACACGATATGTCGCCTATACTGGTGGACACCCTATTCAATGAGGAACTCCGTCCCAGCAGTCGATGGTCGACGACAGGCAGTGAGCCCTTCCGATAGTTTTCATACATCTATTTTCATATACATAGAGAGAGAGAGAGAGAGAGAGAGAGAGAGAGAGAGAGAGAGAGAGAAAGAGAAAGAGAGAGAGAGAGAGAGAGAATAAATTGAAATTATTTAAAAATATAGATATAATAAAAATAATAATTTTTATATTCAAAACTATATTTAATAATATATAATAAAATTAAATTTCTTATCTTTAAATATATATATATATATTTTTTATAGATATATAACTTTAATGTTTTATTATAATTATTAATTAATTAATATATAGATAATTAATTTTATTTAGTATACTATTATATTTAGTATAATATATAAAAAAATTATAATTTAATTAATTCAATAAAAAAAATTTTATAGTTAATTACCGGTTGTCGTGGCGTTTGCGGTGGTGTTGGTGTTAACCGTGGAGGCAGTAGTGGTGGCGGTAGTTGTCGTTGTGACTGTTGATGTGATATCGGTTTAAATGCTGACTGTCCTCCTGTAGATACTGGCGGCGGAGGTGTGGCCGGCAATGGATCCGATTGTTTTCGCTGTTGATTTGCTTGTGAATTATATTGCATTGAATTGAATCGTTGATTCACTGATGTTGTTGTTGTTGGTGACGGTGGTGGGGGTGTAGGTGTAGCCAACTGTTTGACACTAGTTTTATGTATATCTCTATTATTATTAGTATTGTTGTAATTATTGCTAGCATTTGATAATATAACACGTGTTTGTTGTTGTTGAGGGTATGGTTGAGATTGTTGTTGGTGTTGGGGTTGTTGGGGTTGGGGTTGTATATACCGGCCATCAGTACGTATGGTTTGCATCATCGGCCTATCAATTAGGGGTACCTCTTGTCGATTATTGTGAATGCTATCTAAACCATAACTATTTGAATTATTATTATTATTATTATGATTACTACTCTGGGAAGGTATCGATATTTTTTCATTGCTCAGATACCGGCGCAACATATGCCCAGTGCTTGTAAATGTTTCCTATAATTTAAAAATTTTAGATTAAATATATGATTATTTAAATAAAAAACTATACAAACCTTAATACTAGACAATAGTAGTCCTTTACGTTTTCGTCTGGGAGGCGGAACCGGCATTTTTGATGGATGTCCACCCATACGACTACTGTCCCCGTTATTAGGTTTGCCAATAATGTTGTCTAACATTTCCTATATAATAGTAGTAACAAAATAAATAATAATAAAAAATATATATTTATATATTGGTGTCAAATGTTTGAATTATTATTACTATTAATAAATACAGAATATTCTTATATATTATTATTATTAATATATTAATAATTATTAAGAAAAAAAACTGCTAATTAAGCAAATTTTCTATATATGTTATATAGTATTTAAAAAAATTTAATTATCTTATTATATATATATTTAAAAAAAAGTGCTGAATATAAACTATATATATATATAAATATATATTTTTTAAAAATACAGTTATTTTTCTTATAAAATAGTTTTCATTACAACCGGGAATTTAAAGTTTTCATTATATATATATAAATACTTTTTATAAAAATAATTTATATTTAGTGTTACTATAAATATAAATATTCAAAATAATTTTGACGACACACACACACACACAAAATATAATAATTAAAAATAATATATTTTTAAAATGTCAACTTAGTATTACATTATTATTATAATGTAATTTATATACTTAAAAAAATTAAAAATTATTTTTTTTGATATATTAGAGTCAAATAAATGACAGTAAATTATAATTAAAAGTAATTTATTAGTTTGACATAAATTATAATTGATTTTTTTACTGTAATTGACAATAATTAACAACTATTTTAACCAATATTTTACTATACAATAAATGTACGTTTTTTTTAATTTTTTATATATTTTAAAAATTTAATGTAATATTTTGTAAATTTGGTTATTTTTCTACAGCAAAAATTTAATAATGATTAAAATAAATATTTAATTTTAGTTATTATATATATTACTGTATCATCAATTAATAAGCTAATTAAATATAATATAATAAAACACTATATATATATAGTAGATTATAGTAAATTTAAAGTTAACTAGATGATTTTATTATTAAATTTCATTTAATAATATATTATGATATAAATTATAATATAATTTATATTAAAAAAAACAAAACAAAAATGTAGTCAAACTGTTTAGTATTATTAGTATTAAGCTATTAATTAATTAATTATTATTATTAAGCTATTAATTAATTAATTATTATTATTAAGCTATTAATTAATTAATTATTATTATTAAGCTATTAATTAATTAATTATTATTATTAAGCTATTAATTAATTAATTAATTATTATTAAGCTATTAATTAATTAATTATTATTATTAAGCTATTAATTAATTAATTATTATTATTAAGCTATTAATTAATTAATTATTATTATTAAGCTATTAATTAATTAATTATTATTATTAAGCTATTAATTAATTAATTATTATTATTAAGCTATTAATTAATTAATTATTTTTTTATAGTTAATAAAATGTCATTATTATTATTTTAAAATTGTAATTATATATGTTTTTTTAAATACCGTATTATCAATGGCAACGGCTTTTCTCAGATGATACCGGCGCTTAGGGTGCCTGTGATACATGTCGTCACACGATATACAGAAAGCCATTGATTGGCATTTGTCGCACCTGACCGATGCACCGTTACTTCCGCACAAATTGCAACCGATTTTGCCATTAGTAGTAAAATCTATAAATAATTATAAATAATTACAACAAACAAAATCACAAATTAATAAAACAATATAAATATATTATTAAAATTAATTTAATTATTAAATTAAATGTATCATTTATAAATGTGTAGATTTTCTAGAAATTTATTTAATAATAATAATAATAAATGTTATTATTTTTTTCACTCAATGTTATAATAAATTTTGTAAACGTTTGATAAATATATAATTTTTAACGTAAGGTTTAGAAATTTTTTAAGTTTTAGACTATTAATTAAAAAAAAATTTAATATATAAATATTATAGACTAGTAATAAATTAACTAATTTCTTATAATATTGTTATAATTAATTAATATGTTAAAGATATAATAAAGTATTATTTTATTAAAAATAAATAATATTTTTTAAAAAATAATATATCTTTATATTTGTATTTAATAGTCATTAAACAGTAAAATTTTTATAAAATTATAAAATATAATATATTTATATAATGATTACCTCTATAATTGTTGTTAATGGAAATCATTGATAAAAATTATTACTTAATAAGTAATATAAACAATATTAAAACAAAATTAACTTTTTTTTATTCAAAAAAAATAATCTATAATACAAACAAATTAATTGACATTATGTAACAATATTTTTATTTAAAAAAAATATTGTTTTAAACTTATTAAAAGTTTTATTTTTGATGGAAAAACAATTTTTTTTAAAACATAGTAAATAATAATTAAAAATTTTTGTTTCACTATTTGGAAAAATTTATTGATGTATTGTATCGATAAATAATTTATTATTATTATTATTATTATTATTATTATGAATATACAGTACAAACAACTTTAATAGACAGCAATCACTTTGAAATCACTATATGTTTCACAAAGTATATGACTGTATAGTAACTGATAGTAAAAAGATTTTTTTAGTTATTATTATTTTTTCGGTAATAAAAAAACTATTTTTAAAACAATTTTTTTGGCACTCAATCGGCGCTTAATTTAGCGCTCAGTTATGTTTATATGGATGTGTGTGTGTGTGTGTGTGTGTGTGTGTGTGTGTGTGTGTGTGTGTGTGTGTTGTCTGCTATTTATTATTTATATTTTTGGTTACCGTTTCCCTGTTGTCATCATCATCTGGTATGGTGTCTATCATTTCTTATTTGTATAAATGGTTTGTACTGTATCTCTAACTAGGAAATGAAACTGTGGGTGTATGTGTATGTATGTATGTGTGTGTGTGTGTGTGTGTGTGTGTGTGTGTATGTGTGTGTATGTATATGTGTGTATATATATGTGAGTGTATATGTGTGTATGTTTGAGTGTATGTGTGTGTGTATGTATGTATGTATGTATGGGTGTGTTTATGTGTGTGTGTGTGTATGTATGTATGTTTGTGTATGTATGTATGTGTGTGTATATATATGTATGTATGTGTGTGTGTATGTGTGTGTGTATGTGTGTGTGTGTGTGAGTATATATATATATGTTTTATAAATAAATTTTACTGTATTTATATACTTTAGATTATATATAGTATAGTGTATATACAGTAAAAATATTTTCAATTATTTAATATATATATATATTATATAATACTATAGTAAAGTATTTTTATTTTATTAAATTTAATTTATTATATTATTTAATAAAAATTTTAATTAATAGTAAATAATATACATGTACTTTATATATAGTATATATATAAATATATGGATATTGAAAACTAAAAATAGACTGCATTTAATAATTTTTATTAAACAAATTAATTTATAATTAATTAAATTTCAATGAATTCTCAACTATTAATATTGATTTTTTTAAAAAATAAAATTAAAACAACATTTATTTTTCTAATATTAATAGGCTATATATATAAATAAAAACAATAAATTTATATATAATACATATATATATATATACAATATATATATTATACATTATATTGTATTAAATATATATAATATGATAATATAGTCTAATTATAGTATCTATGTTAGTATTATTTGCCAAATTTTTTTAAAAATAAAATTTTAATTTTTAATTTAGCATAACATATAAACTTATTTGTTTAAAAAATTTAATGAACTACATATATAATAAATTATTAAATAAAATAAATAAATGTCTAGATATTATGTATTTTAAAATATTTATTAAATATTAAAAAAAAAACAATAAAATTTAAGTATTTAAATAAACAAAACAAAAAATATATTTTATATATTTAAAAAAAAAAATCATTAATGGCGCTTTTTATTTAACATTTAAAAAACATATAATTTAATTTCACTTAACTCTAAATAAAATTGTAAAAAACTATATATAGAAAAAAAATTAATAAAAATTATATATAAATACTTAATTAAATTATTTAAAAAAAACATATTTATCTTTAAAATTATTTCAATAAATTTTATAATAATAACTGTATTTAAAAAAAATAATAGTTTATTATATATAAATATAGATAAAAATTAGTTTTAAAAAAATTATAAATAATATTCAATTAATTTTCAACAACAACAATGTTTGCCCGTTTATTAATAACAATTGTACTGGCTAATTATGCAACTATAATAATGGTCGATGGCTATTTTAATTATATGCGAAACCTATACCACCGACACAGATACAGACAGTCATACGGTTATCAATACCGACAGCAATTAGACCATGAGTTAGACAATGAGTTAGACCAACAAACAGAGGAACAGTTAGACCAACAAACTGAACAACAATCAGATGAACAAACCGAACAACAATCAGATGAACAAACAGATCCAGAGTCCAGTACTACTGGGCCGACAACAAAACTGGACCCACAGTCCAGTACTACTGGGCCGACAACAAAACTGGACCCACAGTCCAGTACTACTGGGCCGACAACAAAACTGGACCCACAGTCCAGTACTACTGGGCCGACAACAAAACTGGACCCACAGTCCAGTACTACTGGGCCGACAACAAAACTGGACCCACAGTCCAGTACTACTGGGCCGACAACAAAACGGGTCCCGCAGTCCAGTACTACAGCACCGACAACACAACAACAACAACAACCGGATCCACAGTCAAGTACTACTGTACCGACAACACAACAACAACGGGACCCGCAGTCCAGTACTACTACTACCGCAACACCCGTGAAAACAAAGTGTTCACCCGATAGGGTTAATACGGATTTAGTTATTAAATATATTAATTGCAAACAACAGTTGGTTAACAAATTGCAATCGACTGATAATTATGATCAGTGGAAAACAAAAGTAATATATATATATATAAAGCTATATATATATATATATATATATATACTGTATATATATATAGACTATATATTATTTATTAATATATATAAACTATATATTATTATTTATATTTATATATATATATAAACTATATATTATTATTTAAATATATATATATATATAAACTATATATTATTATTTATATTTATATATATATATAAACTATATATTATTATTTAAATATATATATATATATAAACTATATATTATTATTTATATTTATATATACATATATACATGTTATTACTATAAAATATGTTTTGTAAATTTATTTTTACCACCTCCTCCTCCTCCTCCCCCCCCATCACTCCACTCCCTACCCCCCCCCCAAAAAAAATATAGATGTCACAATTTGAAGATGAATGTACTACTACTAATGGCCTGGATCAAACATTTAGCAGCAGCACCTATACCCAAGTTGATCTAACCATCAAAAATATGCAAACAAATTTATTAGATCTATGTTCCGAATCGTTTATCAATTGTTTTAATAAGAAAAAAGATGATTATCTAAAAACAACAAAACATTTACTAATTGAATTGGAAATTGAAAATGGTAGGACCAGGTTTACACAGTCAATGACCGGTGTTATTGTAAGTATAGTATATGGTTTTTTTAAAAAAAAAATAAAATAAATAATTTATATTATAGATTTTTAGATTATTTTTTAAATTTTAGTAGTAGTAGTAGTAGTAATAGGAATATTATTATTATTAATAATAATATATTAATTTATTAAAATTAATTAATCAATTAATTATAAAAATATATTATTACTAATGTTTGTTTTATATATATACTGTATATATATTGTATATATTATATATATTAGATAGATATGTAGATATATTTATAATTATTATTGTTTAAAAAAATATTAAATTGTTTATTTGTTTTTTATTTATTTTTTTTTTAAAAATAAATATAAAAACTATTATTGATTTAGGATTGCCGTAAAAGATTTGGTGGTATACAGTGATTGTGTTATATATATAATATATATATATATATAATTTATATACATATACTTATTTATATTACATAACATATAAACTTATTTGTTAAAAATTTAATGAACTACATATGATATATAATAAATTATTATAAGTATTAAAAAAATAAATGTCTAGATATTATGTATTTAAATATCATTATTAAATAGTAAAAAAATAAATAAAATTTAAGTATTTAAGTAAACAAACAGAAAATATATTTTAAATATTTAAAAAAAAATCAAATTAATGGCGTTTTTATTTAACATAAAAAAATACATATAATTTAATTTCATTTTTATAATTGTAAAACTATTTATAGAAAAAAATAAATTAATAAAAATTATAAAAATACTTAATTAATTAAATTATTTATAAAAAATAAACATATTTTTTCAAAAAAAAAAAATATTTCAATAAATTTTTGATAATAACTGTATTTAAAAAAATAGTTTATTATATATATATATAGAAAAAAAATTAAAAATAATTTTAAAATTTTAAAAACTAATAAAATAATTAATTTTCAACAACAACAATGTTAGCCCATTTATTAATAACTATTGTGCTGGCTAATTATGCAACTAATATAATAATGGTACATGGTTATTTTAATTTTATGCCAAATCTATACCAACAGCCATATCAACAGCCATACGAACAGTCATACGGACAGCCATACCAACAGCCATACCAACAGCCATATCAACAGCCATACGGATATCAATACCAACAACCAGACCAACAATCATATCAACAATCAGGCCAACAGTCAGACCAACAGTCAGACCAACAAACAGACCAACAAACAGACCAACAATCAAATCAACAGTCAGACCAACAAACAGACCAACAATCAGACCAACAAACAGACCAACAATCAAATCAACAGTCAGACCAACAAACAGACCAACAATCAGACCAACAAACAGACCAACAATCAAATCAACAGTCAGACCAACAAACAGACCAACAAACAGATCAACAGTCAGACCAACAGTCAGACCAACAGACAGACCAACAAACAGAGCAACAATCAGATCAGCAAACAGATCCAGAGTCCAGTACTACTGCGCCGACAACACCTCCACAACAGGACCTACAGTCCAGTAGTACTGCGCCGACAACACAACTACAACGGGATCCGCAGTCCAGTAGTACTGCGCAAACAACACAACAATCACAACGGGACCCGCAGTCCAGTACTACTGCATCGACAACACAACAACGGGACCCGCAGTCCAGTACTACTGCATCGACAACACAACAACGGGACCCGCAGTCCAGTACTACTGCATCGACAACACAACAACGGGATCCGCAGTCCAGTACTACTGCATCGACAACACAACAACGGGACCCGCAGTCCAGTACTACTGCATCGACAACACAACAATTACAACGGGACCCGCAGTCCAGTACTACTGCATCGACAACACAACAACGGGACCCGCAGTCCAGTACTACTGCACAAACAACACAACAATTACAACGGGACCCGCAGTCCAGTACTACTGCATCGACAACACAACAACGGGACCCGCAGTCCAGTACTACTGCATCGACAACACAACAATTACAACGGGACCCGCAGTCCAGTACTACTGCATCGACAACACAACAACGGGACCCGCAGTCCAGTACTACTGCACAAACAACACAACAATTACAACGGGACCCGCAGTCCAGTACTACTGCATCGACAACACAACAACGGGACCCGCAGTCCAGTACTACTGCACAAACAACACAACAATCACAACGGGACCCGCAGTCCAGTACTACTACGTCGACAGCACAACAACAACGGGACCCGCAGTCGAGTACTACTGCGCCGACAACACAACAACGGGACCCGCAGTCCAGTACTACTGCGCCGACAACACAACAACGGGACCCGCAGTCCAGCACTACTGCGCAAACAACACAACAATCACAACGGGACCCGCAGTCCAGTACTATTGCATCGACAACACAACAACGGGACCCGCAGTCCAGTAATACTGGGCCGACAACACAACGGGTCCCGCAGTCCAGTACTACTACTACCACAACACCCGTGAAAACAAAGTGTTCACCCGATAGGGTTAATACAGATTTAGTTATTAAATATATTAATTGCAAACAACAGTTGGTTAACAAATTGCAATCGACTGACTATTATGAACAATGGAAAACAAAAGTATTATATTATTATTTATATTTATATAGAAACTATATATATATATATATATATATATTGTATAACTATAAATATATATTATTATTTATATACTGTATATATATATATATATAAAAACTATATATTATTTTTATATACTTGTATATATATATATAGAAAGTATATATTATTTATTTATATTATATATATATATATATATACAGTATATGTTAGATGTTAGTATACTAATATATGTTTTGTAAATTTATTTTTACCCCCCCCCCCCCCGATCCTTCCATCCCCACCACACACCCCCCATTCCTCCACCCCCCCCCCCCCCCCCAAAAAATATAGATGTCCCAATTTGAAGATGAATGTACTACTACTAGTGGCCTGGGTCAAACAGTCAGCACCTATACCCAAGTTGATCTAACCATCAAAAATATGAAATCAAATCTATTAGATCTATGTTCCGAATCGTTTATCAATTGTTTTAATCGGAAAAAAGATGATTATCTAAAAACAAGCAAACATTTGCAAATTGAATTGGAAATTGAAAATGGTAGGACCAGGTTTACCCAGTCGATGACCGGTGTTATTGTAAGTATATGTTTTAATTTTAAGGGATGATTTTTTTTTAAAAAAAATATTAAAAAATTATAGATTTTTAGATTGATTTTTTTGGTTGTTTTTTTAATTTTTCTATAATAGTAATAGTAATAGTAATAATAATAATAATAATAATAATAATAATAATAATAATAATAATAGAAGTAGTAGTAGTAGTAGTAGTAGTAGTAGTAGTAGTAGTAGTAGTATTATTATTATTACCTAATATATAGTAATAGTAATAATATATTAATTTATTAAAATTAATTAATCAATTAATTATAAAAAATATCATATTATTATTACTAATGTTTGTGTTATATTAATATATATACAATATATAGAAAATACAATAGAAATATATAATACATATATTTATAATTATTATTGCTATAAAAAATTGTTTGATTGTTTGTTTGCTTTTTAATTATTTATTTTAAATAAATATATAAAAACTATTATTATTTAGGATTGCCGTAAAAGATTTGGTGGCATACAGTGATTGTGTTGTATATATATTTATACAGTTTTTTTTATAAAAAAAACAAAATTATAAATTAATTTATTAAAAAATATTTAATAACATTATTGATAAATTATTATTATTAATTAACAAAATTTAAAAAATTTATAATATGTAAATAATTATTATATTTACTGTTACTAATTTTTTTTAAAAAATTTGTAATTAATTTCAAATTAATAAATAATTAGTAACAACATTGAAATATTTATTTATTTTTTGGTCAATATTTACTTATAAATAATTATAAATAATAATATTTAGTTATGTTTACACAACTAATATAACTTTTTTTTTTGACTTAAAAAAAAGTAATTTATTTTATACTTTAGTATATAATGTAAATATAATTTAATTAAATAATATTTATATTTAAAAAAATATATCAAAGTTAATATTTGTAAATAAAAAAAAGTTAATTTTTCTCAAATTTTAAATATATATAAAAAACATTTTTTAATTAAAAAAAACTTTATATATATATATAATAATTAAATTAAAATTTCTTATTCCTATATTTAATCTCAATGTCTGTCAATTTTGGTAAACATTTTTGTAAACTTTCCGTAACTTTTTTCGTAGTAGACATTTGGTCAGCAAATTGTTTCGTAAATGTTTCCGAACTGACCGTC
The DNA here is from genome assembly GCF_028296485.1 of Oppia nitens. NCBI lineage: Eukaryota > Metazoa > Arthropoda > Arachnida > Sarcoptiformes > Oppiidae > Oppia > Oppia nitens. The sequence goes on along the minus strand of NW_026533219.1, from coordinate 513,306 downwards.
AATCGGACGGATCGTAAACTGTGTTTCAATGGTTCAAACGACTCGGCCATCCGATTGTCAATCAACTGATAATAGTTTACCGACGCTAACGACAGACACTGTAGCCGACAATGATTTACGGGTAATGTACGGAAAAATTGGTCGCTAATGGCCAGTGTATTACCGTCGCTGCTGACCGACAGATGAGTTAATTGCTGTAAATTACATAACGATTTGTCGGTCAATACAAATGCCGACTCCTCTTCAATGACTACATCATTGGGATAGCCGTCAGCTAATTGGTTATCATTGTCCTCATCGGCGTCGGCGTCATCGTCGCTATCGTCGGCCATAAACTTTTTGGCCAATATTAGCCGTTTCAGGTGACGGTAGTTATCGTTTATGGCTTGAATAACTGTCGACATATTTGCCGCATTACTATACAAATAGTTGCCATGTTTTGACTGATGATTACTACCAAACTTGATGGCCAGTCGTTTTAGTTTCGGTAGTCCTCCTCCTCCTCCTCGTCCTCTTGAGCCGTCGTTGGCCATCGATTTCAGACCCGTGGCCACCATTAGACTGATATCCTCGAACAGTGTACTACTAGTTTCCACCCGGAGGTCAACTAATCGCCTAAATTTAGCTAAACTAGCAAACAGTCTACCGATTTGTTGGCTGTTTTCATACAGCCATTCATCAATTGTTACGTGAATTCCGTGCAATTGTTGGCCGTATAGACTGTCGGCAGCAAATCGGGTAAACCTTTCCGTATCGTTCAGCGTATAAGTTAACGATAGTTTACGTAGTTTACCGAAAATGTTAACTGTTTTGTTGTCGGCGCCGGTGTTGGTATCGGTGCCGGTGTTGTTGTCGGTGTCGGTGTCAGTGAAGACTAGCGAAAACATTGGATTTGAATAATAGGATCGGAAATGTATTTCCTCGAGATTGACAAACATCGGTAATCGGCGCTCAATATCGACATTTAGCTGACAATATCGGTAATAATGTGTATCACATATTTCCATATATGTTAACTGTTGGCCATATTTTTGGCAAAATTGTTGGACAGTATCGACGGACAGATCGGACATACGATGGATACGGATCTATCAAATAAAACAAAAAATAATATTTTAATTAAATTAAAAATAACTTTTATAAATATATTATAAATTATATATTTTATATAAACTATTTAAATATTATTTAATAATTTTTGTTGTTATTTAAATTTGTTTATTTTTATATGATTTTTATTGTTATATTAAATTTTAATTGAATATAAATATTTAGATATTTATATTCAAAAAAAATAATTTTATATGTTTTTAGGTTTTTTTTTAGTTAAGTAGTAATAGTAGTCAAATAACCTATAAATTAAAAGTTAATTTTTTATATTTAAAACTTTTTTTTTATAACAGTTTTTAATAGATTAAACAGTTTATAAAAATTTGTTTATTTTTTTAAATTTAGAAATTATTAATAATTTTTTATATATAAAAATATTTTTAGCATAATAATTAATAATTTAATTAATTAATTAATACAGTTATAGTATATACAGTATATATATATATATATATATATATATATATATATATATAATTAAGACCTGACCTGAAAACCCCGTAAATGATGACAATATTTGATTAGCAAATCAATGGCTTCGGTAGTCAACCGGCAAAACATATGGACAAACTCAATGTTGGGACACTTGCGTAGTACTAACTCAAATGTGGCCAAATTTAGCGACGATGACCGTCGCCGCCGCCGCAGCCGAGGACAGTGATGGTGATTGTGTTGATCGGCGACCAATAGTTTACTATTGAATTGACGGCCAATCCATAGCCGTGTTTGTCCAGTGAATACCGATCGACGCCACTGTTTGGCCACACATTCGTAGCGAAATCGGTCGTCAAATGTTAGATAAGCTAACACTAGTGGACAGAGATCATCGCCGAACCGGTCAAACGAGTCCCGTCGGTAATGGTGGTGACCACTAGTAGTGATATCGGTAGATATTTTTGGCATATTTTAAAATTGCCGTAAAATATAAAAAACTAATTTATTTAAAACTAAAAAATTATTATAATATTTAATATAATATTAATTTATTTTATTGTCTATTAATACAATACAGTGTCTATATAAGTGTGAAGTATTATTGATATATATATATATATATATATATATATATATATATATATATATATATATATATAATTAAGTGTTAATATATATATATATACTGTATTTATATATAATGTAATATATATATAATAAGTAATACTGTATACAGTATTTATTTAATATATTATTCAATAATAAAATTACAAATTATTATAGTATAGTAAATGTACTTAAAAAAATAGGTGATATAAAAATTGATAAAAAAATAAAATAAATATTATATTACCTATGGATGCTATTGATAGCTGTTTGAAGTATTTTTTTGCAAATAAATATATCGTATCTATTTTTAGGTAGTATTAGTAGTTTTATTATTATTATTATTATTATTAATTTATATAAATTGATAACTAAAAAACAAATAATAATAATAATGTTAAAAAAAATTACATTTAAATTTCATCATCATTGATTTTTAATCAACAAATTAAATGCTATACAATGATATTAATAATATATAAATAAAAAAATATATATAAACTCTATATAATTATCACTATTTAGCTTGAATTGATTAAAAAAAAATTTTTTTAGCACCCCTGTAATTTATCAAAATGATTAAATTAAATTACAGGGGTGCTAATGTTATTTATTTAATTAAAAAACAAATACTTGTTATATATATGTTTATATACTATATATATATAGTATATAAACATATATAATACAAGTATTTTTTTAATTAAATAAAATAAAATATATAATAAAATAATTTAGTATTTATTATATTATTTATAACTTAAATGAAAATATAATTTTTACTATAATTCTATAATAATAATAATAATATTTAAATTAAAATCTAATTATTTATACTCTATATTGAACTATAATAGACACAAGTATTATATCAAATATATATATATATATAATATAGATATTACAGTATTTTTTAAATAATAATAATAATAATTTATTATTTTGTTGTTGCAATAATAATAATAATAAATTATAAAATATTACTAACAATTACTAACAATTAATAACAATATATACTAAAAATAATTTCAATAAATTATTATATTAATAACTATAACAAATAACATAATACAAATAATAACAAAATTAAAAGCACTTTTTTTATAAAAAAAAATAATTAATTATTTATTTATTTACTATAATACAGTACATAATGATTATCGTATAATAATAATAATAATTTATTGTGAATTTTATACAATAATATCAACTATTGTTATAAACATTTTTTTGTCGAAATTTTATTACATGTTTATTACATATATATTATTATTTATAAAAAAAATTATATATTTTTAACATATTTTTTTAAATAATAGTTAACAATAATTACAGTATTATTATAATATTAATACTATATATTGATTATGAAAATTAGTGAAAAATGTTTTTAAAAAATAAATAAATTTAATAAAAATAATTATTATATTTATTATTATTATCTATTGTTTTACAATTTTATTTTACATATTTATGTAATAATTACAGTATAATAATAATAATTTATAATTTTATTATAACTTATAACTAATTATAACAACAAAAATAAATAATAAAATAAATGTTTCAACAAATGTATAGACTTTTAATTGAATTTCAATTAGTATTATTGTTGTTATATTCAAAAACAACCGATAGATCACTAGTAGTGGCCATCAGTTTCTGCGGCAATAGCGGCGGACAGTTGGCCAAAACTGCGGTAATACCAGTGGTGGCCAACACAACAACACCGACACCCGAAAAACTATTGATAATACTAGTGAACGGTTTCCGCTGGGATTATGCCGACCAACTCACGGATAGCGGCGCCGGCGGCGGCGGGGGATTTAGTCGAGTGGCCGCAGCCGGTGTTCGGGCACCGTATGTACGGCCAATATTCCCGCAAAACTCTTATCCCAATTGGTACGCTATCTTCACTGGACGTTATCCCGAAAATTACGGCCATATGTATGCTGATGACCGGGAAACCGACGGTGACCTGTTTCCGATGGGACAACTACCGAACTACCCGAACGTTTCGAAAGATGGTCACTGGCGGTGGCGATGGCGGTGGTCACCACAGGAGGTACAGCCCGTATGGATTACGGCCGAAAAAAACGGTCGACCAACTGCTATGTACGGCTGGGACGGGTGTCAACCGGGCATTGATAACGTAACGGTTAGCTACTGTCAACCGTATCGGCCGATCGGAACCGATAGCGACCATCCAGTGGCCGCCGCGGCCTCTGCCGCCGCCAATCAGACCCGTCAGTATGTACGGGAAATTTTGGACAATTTTGCCGCTAATAATAGCTATCAATTGGCACTACTATACCATGAATTTGTCGATTATATAGGTTAGTGACTGTAATAATAATTATTATAATTTTAGTTAATAATAATTATTATAATTTTAGTTAATAATAATAATTATAATTTTAGTTAATAATAATTATTATAATTTTAATTAATTAATTAATTATAATAATATATGTATTAAATATTTATAAATAAGTTTTAATTTGTATGTAGGATATAATATAATCTATAAAAATAAATAAATAATTTATTATTAATTTATTAATTGCTTATTTTAAAAAAAATTTATTTTTATTGTTTTTTTATAAACAAAACTGTAATACAAAATAGATTTTTTTTTAAAATAAATTCAAAAATAGATAATTTTATTTTATTATATCTATTAATATATATATATATATATATATATAAATTATACTATCAATATTAATTTTTAATTAATTATAAATTTCAATGAGTTTACATATAATAATAATAATATTTAATACATTATTAGAAATTATCATTTTATTATTTTATAATTAAATATAACATTTATTATTATTATTAATAGTATTTTAAAAAAAAAAAATTAAACTATAAACTTATTAATATAATTCAAAAAAAAAATATTTATTATAATTAATAATAATTCGCAAAATTATCACAAAAAATAAAAAATTATAATTAATTAATTATTTTTTGAATAATATTTATTTTTTTGTGGTCTCAATCAATTAGGACACACATACGGACCAGAAAGTCCTGAACTATGGTCAGCCGTACGGGACGTCGATTCCATAGTCGACCAGTTGTTTGATGACCTGAAACGGCTTGATTTGGCCAATCGGGTCAACGTTATGATAGTATCCGATCACGGGATGACTCAAACCTCTGGCTATCGACTAATCTATTTGAATGAATCAATAGATTTTCATAGTAGTGTCCAATTGTTTTTGGGTAGCGGTTCCGGTGCCCGTATTCTACCGAAACTGGGCACTGAAAATGAGGTCATATTTTTAGTTAATTTATTAATTAATTTTTAATATGATTTTTAATTTCTGTTTTATTGTTGGGATATCTAGTTGTTTGAAAAGTTATCAAAAATCAATGGTATTAATGTCTATAAACCGGATGACATACCGGAGCGCTTGCATTACAAATACAATAATAATAATAATAATAATAATAATAATAATAATAATAATAATAATAATGATAATAATAATAATAATAATAATAATAATAATAATCCAATGGTTTTCTATCTATTGATTACAGTCGATGTCGGCTATTATATGATACCTGTAAATCAAATTTAATTAATTAAATTAATTTTATTAAATTTATATATTATTATTAAGTGTTTATTAATAAATTATTTTTAATTTTTTTTGTTTTTGAATATTTCAACAAAAAAAATACTTTAATTGATTTATTAATTTAAATATTACTCATAGAAATCTAAAATAATAATTTAAAATATAATTTTTTCCAAACTATTATTTAATTAATTATTTATTTATTTATAAACTATTATTAATTTTTTAAAATTATTTAAAAAAAAATCATTCAACTATTGATTTATTAATTTAAGTATTAGTTATAGAGATCTAAAATAATAATTAAAAATATATTTTTTTTCCAAACTGTTATTTAATAAATTATTTATTTATTAATAAATTATTATTAATTTCTTAAATATTTCAAACAAACAAAACAATACTTTAATCATTTAGCTATTGATCTATTAATTTATAGTATTATTTATAGAGATCTAAAATAATAATTAAAAATATAATTAATTTTTTAAATTAATAAATATTATTATTAAAAACTGTAATACAGTTATATAGGGTTTACTATACATGCATACAGTAATATAATAAATTAGAAGTTAGTAGTTATAAATGTATTAGATATTCAATATCATAATAATAATTATTCAAATTGATTGTGTCAATCAATATAAAAATTTATGTTTTTTTATAGATTATATGTATAGTTATATATTACAGTTAAATATAATATATTGTCATAAAAAAAATCATTTTTAATAATTTTAAATAAAAATATTTTTTATTTTATTACTTATATTAATATAATTAATAACAGATAATAATTGCTTTTAAAAACTATATATTATTTTTATTTATATAATAGTAAATATCTATAATTTTTAAAAAATATTATTAAATATAAATTTATTATAATTTATATAAATTTATTATAATTTATATAAATTTATTATAATTTATATAAATTTATTATAATTTATATAAATTTATTATAATTTATATAAATTTATTATAATTTATATAAATTTATTATAATTTATATAAATTTATTATAATTTATATAAATTTATTATAATTTATATAAATTTATTATAATTTATATAAATTTATTATAATTTATATAAATTTATTATAATTAAATATAAATATATTACTAATATTTGTTAATTACATTATATATTTAATAGCCAAACATTGACCGCAAAGTATATACCGAATCGGACGGACGGCGGGTACCGATGTTGTTGGCCGGCGCTCACGGCTACGATAGCGATACAAATCCGGACATACGGGCCATTATGTACGGGTTTGGACCGGCATTTCGCCGTAACTATACCTTAGCGGAACCGTTAGATATGGTCGACCATTACAACCTGATTTGCCGTCTACTCGGACTACCGGCCGAGGCCAACAATGGATCGGCCAATAAAATTGCCGATATGTTATTGTTAGTGGCCAGTAGTATAGGTGATACAGGTGCTGCCCACCTGAACCTAACTACTATATTGTTGTTAATTATTATTATTATTATATTGTTATCTTTAAAAATTGTTTTGTAATATTTTAAAGTTTTTTTTAAAAAAATTTGTTTTTAAAAAATGTTAAATTAATTAGTTGTTTAAATTTTATATATAATTATTATTATTATTTAAATAATTATATTTATTATTTTATATATTAGTAATTATAATAATTTAATTATAATTTTTAAAAATAATTATTAAATTATAATTATTAGATTATTTAAATATTATTAAATTATAATTATTAGTTTACAATTAAATTGATATTTTATTCAATAATAACAACAACAAAAACAATACCACAAAAAACATATTATTTTTTGTTTGCAAATAATAAATAATATTTAATACATATGTTTTTTTTATGTTCACAAATAAAATTAATTTTCACAATGTTTTTTGAAAAATAATGATATATTACTTGATTATTATTATTATTATTATAATTATTATATTAATATAATATAAATTTATATTATGTAATAATAATTGATTTAATATAATTTTATAGATATTTATATTTATTTAAAATTATTATTATTATTGAATTTTTATTATATTTAAAAAAATTATATATATATATAATTTGAATTTTGAAAAAGTATAGAAAGTTTTTAATTTGTATTAATATTTGTAATAATTTTCAATAACAACAACAAAAAAATATTCAAATGTCTTAACAATTATTTATTGATAAATATAAATATTATTAATATATATATAATGTTTTTTTTGAAAAATGATTTTTGATTTTTATTTTCTAAATATTATAATTTATTTGTTTTGTTTGTATAATTATAAACAATGATTAGTGAAAAAAATTGTGTTTTTAATATTTATTAATTTTTTGAGTCACAAAACTTATACTTTGGATGTATTTTTTATTTAATTAATAACAAACACATATAGAAATCAAATATATATATATATATATATATGTAAACAATTATAACTGAATGATTTAATTATATATATATATATATAATAAAATTATTGATTTTTTATAATTAAAAAAATTTTAATTTTATAAAATATAATTGTGTTGTTTAGCTTTGTTTGTGTGCTTTTATATCCAAAATTTAAATTTTAAATATTATAATATAATATATATTATATATATATATAGTATATATTAAATATTATATATATATAAATATATATTAAATATTATATATATATATATATATATATATATATATATATATTAATAGGTAATTATGAGGCTCTTGAAGCTATTTCCTCGCGTTTTAGGAAACCCTTGAATAAGTCCATTGGTATCTAAAATAATAATAATAATAATTATAATAATTAACAGCAAAATAATAATTATTATTATAAATAACTACTACTACTGTACCGGGAAAACAATGGTTGAATTTTTTTCGGCCGCAATCGAGTTGAGTGTCTGGAGATACCGGAGCTGCAGAGCGGCCGGTGTATCCGCTATGACATCGGCCGCCTCTTTCAGTGCCCGCGAAGCCCGTTGTTCGCCTTCGGCTGCTATAACCTTAGCCCTGGCCTCGCGGGCGGCCTCGGCTTCGGCAGCCATTGCCCGTTGCAATTGGACGGGTAGTCTGACATCTTTTCTGTATAAATATATGAATTAATATTTTATTAATAATTATTAATAATAGTTGTAATTAAACAAAAAAAATAAACATTAGATATATTATAAATGAAAAAAATAGTGTGACCTTTAAATTGTTTAATAATGTATTAATACTGTATATATATATATAATATTAGTTATATATAAATAATTTTTTTAAAACTAATTATATTTTTGTTTTTGATGTTAAAAAAATTCTAACTAAATATTAAAAATTAAATTAATTATATATACATATATAATAATTAATATTATACTTATACTTATACTTAATAATTAATATATATATCAATATCATTAATTAATTAATAATTTTTTGATGTTTAATCTCTATGCAAGTCAACAACAAAAAAGATATATAAAATATATATTAAATTAAATAAATAGAAATTTTTATTATCACTTATATTAAAAAAAAATTTTTAAAAAACTTTTGGACACATCAGGTATAGTAGTTGTAATCTAACACCCCCTATCCTCTCTCCCTTCCCCCAATCTAGACACCTATACTTGTTGTTGGTGGGTGTGTGTGTGTGTGTGGTGGTCATACTACTTGTTATATGAAAATGGACATACATTTCGACCCTTTCCACTTTGACACCCCATGGATCAGTTGCCTCATCCAAGGATGACTGCATCATATGCGATATGGACTCCCTTTCGCTAAGTATCTGAGCCAAGTCACGGGTGCCCAAAACGTTGCGCAATGTTGTCGCCGCCAACAGCCGAGTACTGCGGCCATAATCTTCGACATTACTGACCGCAACCGTTGCGTTGCTTATCCGATAGTAGACGACTGTCCCCCGGTGTTGGTGTTGTTTTCAATGATAATAATAATTAATAAGTTTTTTTTAATTAATTTAAAAAGTTTTTATATACTATACCGGCGTCGACGGCAACAGTAACTGAATCTTTAGATAATATCTAATTTTGAATTAAAAAAAAATTTAAATTAATTTTTTTTTAAATAATTAAATTATAATATTTATAGGATATATAATAAGTTTATATATATATATACCTCTTGTGGCGGTACATCAAAGCTAACGGTTCGTAAGTCAACCCTATTTTTTGTCAAACAAAAAAATAAAATAAAATTTAATTTAAATAATTAATTTTTTTTTATAATATATTATATAATGCTAATAATTTTTTTTCATTTATACAGTTTTATGATAATCATGTTTTTTTTTAATGAAATTGAAATTGAATTGATATATATATATATATATATATACAGTATATATATATTAATTCAGTTTAAAATAAATAACATAATATTAAATAATAATAATAATAATAAAATAAATTTTTTGTTTATCAGTAGTGTCTATTATAAATTGATATAAAAATAAATAAATAATAACTGATAAATAAAATGAATTTTTAATTTATTTTATTATTATTATTTAATATAATGTTATTTTGAATTATATTAATATATATATCACTGTAAACAATTAATTTATACAAAATTATTATTTTTTCATCAAAATTTATATTATGCTATTTATAAAAAAATAAAATAATTAGATAAAAATACTATAAGTATATATATAAAACAGTAAAAAATTAAATTATCATATTATCAACAACAACAACAACAACAAAAATTAAAATTTTATATACAGTATACTATTATAATTTTAATTTTTTGTAAAAAAATATTTAATATATTATTATTATTTATTATTATTTACTTGCAATATGAATCGATACATGGTATTATAAAAAATATGCCAGGTCCCTTGGCGCCACCCCTAACTAGACGACCCAATCGGAATATAACTATTAAAAAAAATTAAACAATAATTGAATAAATAAATAAATTACAAAACAAATATTGATAGATAAATGTTAATATAAAATAAAATATATAAATTAATTATTGATATTATTTTATTAATTTATTGTTTTTTGATAAATAAATAAAAAAATTTTTTTATTGATTTACCTGCTCTCTCATATTCCTGTACTACCTGTAATAGATAATAATAATAATAATAATAGTTAATAATAATAATAATAATTTAAAATAATAATAATAGTTAGGAATAATAATAATAATAGTCAATGTATATAAAAATTTATTAATTTTTTATCTGTATATATATATATATATAGTTTATTATTATTGTATTATATCTTTATATATATATAATAAATTGTTTATCAAAAAAAATGTTTATTTTAAAAGTTTGAAATTTTTTTTGCTTATAAAATTGTTTATATAATACTGTATTATTAGTTGAACTTTGTGTTATTTATTTATTATCATTAATTATTGGGGTATGAATATGAAAATTTTAGTTTATAAACCCACACACACACACACACACACACACACACTAGAGTTAATTAACTAAATAATTAAAAATTAAGTGCTAATTAACAGTTAATTGTTTTTTTGTTGAATATTTTCACTTTTGAAAAACTAATTGTGTGCTAAAACAAACAATGGTTTATTAAATTATTATGCTATATATATATAATATGATAATAATAGGCATTATTATTAATATAAGTAAAATAAAAACATATTTATATTGTATATACAGTATATAATTAAGTACTTTATTTTTATTTTATTTTTGAATAATTAAAAATAAAAAGTGAAAGATAAGTGTCTTATCAAAGTAAGTGACAAAATACTGTATAAATTTGAAACTAATTTTATGTATCAATAATAATGTGAGTGATGTGTGTGTGTGTGTGTGTGTGTGTGTGTGTGTGTGTGTGTGGGAAGCGTTTCAATCAAGTAATGTAACCGCAAAATAAAATGTTTCAAATTGTTGTGTAATGAGGAAAGGGATCGGTTTGAGGAGGAAAAGGGATGGGAATACAGTTTTAGACAGATTTCTATATCCAATAATATATCCGTATGTATGTATGTGTGTATGTGTGTGTATGTATGTGTATGTATGTGTATGTATGTGTATGTATGTGTATGTGTGTGTATGTGTGTGTATGTGTATGTATGTGTGTATGTGTGTGTATGTGTGTATATGTGTGTATGTATGTATGTGTGTGTGTATATGTGTGTATATGTGTGTATATGTGTGTATATGTGTGTATATGTGTGTATATGTGTGTATATGTGTGTATATGCGTATGTGTGTATATGTGTATGTGTGTATATGTGTATGTGTGTATATGTGTGTATATGTGTGTATATGTGTGTATATGTGTATGTGTGTATATGTGTATGTGTGTATATGTGTATGTGTGTATATGTGTATGTGTGTATATGTGTATGTGTGTATATGTGTATGTGTGTATATGTGTGCATGTTTGTTTATATGAGATGCCAAAAAAAAATCAATTGTTATAGAGAATGGGGGAATATTATAATATGTGGACAGGGATGCTGATGATTATTACTGTATTATGTTGGGCACAGTTACTCTCTATTACAGTATATAAAACATACCATACCTTAATACATAGAAACAATGAGAAGGGCAGAGTGACAATGATTAGTATCACAGAGATGACTGTCAATAGAAATGCACAGAGACCTGGACTCTCGCCAACTGTTGCTATAATAGACAGATAGACAGTTAGATAGACAGTTAGATAGATAGACAAACAAAAAATTAACAAAAAAAAATTAACAAAAAAAAATTAAAGTTAAAATTTTTGTGATTTTCAATTATCATACTTATTATGTATATATTTATTAATATAGTTTATAATTCTATAGATATTATTATATACTATTGTATTAAAGAATATTTGGATTTATATTATATATATATAAATATAATATATATTTCAATACAATAGTATATATAATAACTATAGAATTATATATTAATTTAATTTCATTCACATATAATAACAATAGAAATTTTATTCAATAAAAATTTATTATTAAGTTATTGTTTGTGTGGTTTTGTGTTTAGCTTTTTTTAAAAAAATAAATAATTTTTTTTTAATATATATAATTTTATAGTTTTTTTAACAATAACAATAACACATCATATGATTAAATATATTATAATTTTTATAAAAAAATAAATAAAAATAATAAATTTAATTAGTTTATACACAACATAAACAACTATAATCAATAAAATAATATTTGCATTTTTATAAATAGTATTAAATTATTTTTTTTTTTTTTTAAATTGTTATGACAGCCAAATTGTGTCAATTATATTTTGATAATTGATTAGTTGATAATTTATCATTATAAATGTAGAAAAATAATTTTTTTTTAAAAATTACTTAAATATATATTTTTGTGAGATATAAATAAATTCTAATTTTTTTATTATTTATTAAAATATAAGATTTCTAAAAATAATAATAATTATATTATTATTGCTAATATTATACAGTATTATATAATGTTATTTTAATAGTTATTAAAATAGTTATTTTAATACATTTGTAATGTATTTGCAAACAAAAAAATTACATAAAAATACAATTACATTACACTAATTGATTTTAGTCATATAAAAAATACTGTATATAATAATAATAATTATTATTTTCATTCAATAATTAGTTTAATATTATTATTAGTTTATTAATTCATTAATAAATATTATTCATATAGTATTATAAATAATTATATTATAAATATTGATAAAATTATTCAACAACAACAAAATTATATATTTACTGAAAATAATATAATAAATATAATTTATATATTGAAAGCAAATAATATAATAAATATAATTTATATATATATAATAATAATATATAAAAATATTTATTATAATATATTAATATATATGAGAGGAAAAAAAATCAACATTTAATAAACATATTATCGGAATTCAAATAAAATCAATAATTTATAAACAAAAAAATGTTTTCATAAATTACTAATTTGTTTAATAAAATCAATAATTTTTTTAAAAAATATTTTCATAAATCACTAATTTGTTTAATCAAAAAAATATTTTTATAAATTACTAATTTATTTAATCAAAAAAAAAAATAAATTAAATATATATATATATATTGATTTTTAAAAAATTTACGGGAAAAAAACTATAACATAATTTATTATTATTTTATTTTTTGTTGTTATAATTAATTTTAATTAAATAAATTTTAATTTTTATATTTCAATCACCCAAACCTTCATCATCGCTATGAAAGGATAGCTTAGGATCTTTGGATGCTGTAGTCAATTGGTGGCCATAATGTGGTGGATGTCCACCACCACCACCACTACCTGTTGTTACACTCATATTATATAATTATTTTTTAATTAATTAATTTTAAAAAAAATAATTAATTAATTACTAGACACTAGTATAATCATTATCACTTTACACACAACAACTTTCACCCAGGTGGTTCATAATATATTTATTTTTATTATTATTATTAAAATATTATTGTATTTAATTTAATAGTATTTATTAATATTATCGAGTTTTTAATTATCTAAATTATTAAAATATTTATTTAATTAATTAATATTTTTGATAAACATTAGTTTGATTTTTAATATTAATAGTAGAATTTTTTTTATAGAAAATATTTTAATATAAATATATATTAGTTTTTAAATGTATTTTTTTAAAAATAATTTGCAATTAAAAAAAATTATAAACAATTTTTAATGTTTTTTTAATAACAATTTTGATATTAATCATCAATAAATGTAATGATGATGATGTTATTATTATTATTATTATTAGTATAATTTATAAAATAAAAACAAACTAAATGTCATTTTCGACAAAAAATTAAAAATTTAAAAATAAAAATATTTTACTGGTTTATATCAAACAACAAAAAAAAATTGATAAATTTTGTATCAATAATATACACAAAAAATATAAACAAATTTTATTTTTGAAATGTTTATATATAAAAATTTTTTTTTTAAATTATTATTTTCTCATTGAAGTGCTTTAAATTAATATAATAAAAATGAGACACATTTTTAAATATATATATATATATTTATAGATATATTTTTAAATATATATTTGTTTATATAATAAATATAAATTTATATACATATCTATATATATCTATACACTCACACACTTATATATAATGTTATATTATATATATAATATATACTGTATATACACTGTTATAATGTTATGTTATGTACAGTACAACCCATAACAATGACTACTGGTTTTTTGTTGTTGTATTGAAAAGTATACCAAAAATATATATTATTGTACAGAATCTGTACTACAGATAGACTGTACGGTATATACATAAGCAGTGATAGGATATGTATGTGTTTGTGATAATAATAATAGTAATAGTAATACCAGTGCTCTCTCTCTCTCTCTCTCTCTCTGTCTCTCTCTCTCTCTCTGTCTCTCTCTCTCTCTCTCTCTCTCTCTCTCTCTCTCTCTGACTATTTAGTCGATAGTTTGTATCGTTTTTGTGGGTTGTCTTTGGTTACAATATATACAGTATTTGTATGAAAGAGAGAGAGAGAGAGAGAGAGACCAGCGAAGCAAACAGTGTTTTCTGACTCTGGAGTCAGTCAATCAGTTTTTGTTGATAAAACCAAACTACCGGTGCTCTCATTCAAACATATATACAGTTATATACAATATATTAAGGGGATAAACCTTAGCACCCAATGGGTGTATGTGTTAGATATTATTTTAATACCTGTATATCAATAGTATAGTATATTGTAATATCATTGTTATTATACAAAATTATTTATATATATACATAAAATATATGGATTTTTTTTATATTTTATCAATAATAACAACAACAACACAAAAAGTTTATTAAACTTTACAAAACTATTATTATTATTATTATTAAGTTTATAACATTTTTTTCTAATAACAAATATATATATAAAATAGATAAGTAAAATATAAAATCAATATAATATATATAAATATACTGTATATATATGTTATTTTTTACAACAATAAATATATTTATGAAAATTATTTAAATTTAAAAAATATTATATTAATAAATTATTATTATTTATAGAAATATATTTTTTTTAAATTTAATTAATAGGCAATTAATTAATAAAAAAATGATATTAATCTACAATATATTCAAATTACTCTATTATTAATTAAATTAATTAATCTATATTTTATTCAAAATGCAAAATTAGATTTATATTATATTATTATCTTTTTAATTTAAAATTTTATATATTTATTATAAACTTTTTAACTTTTGAACTAAAAATATCATTATATATAAAATGCTATTTTATTTAATAGTTACTAAATATAATAAATTTTTATAAATTAATCCTAAATTTATTTTTTATTTATTTAACTATATTTATAAACTGTCATAATTATTATACCTTTACTTTTGATAGTTAATTGTTTTTTTTTAAATATTATTAGAGTCATCTAAATAATATCAAATAACTTAATTATTTCCTATATTATTTTTAATAAATTTTGTTTTAATAATATATTAAATGTTTAATTTAAATTTTAAAAATTGACAAAATGTATGGTAATGTATTAAGTTTATTATAATTATTATTATTATTATTATTATTATTATTATTTTTAAACTAAATATTAAATAGAAAATAAAACTTAATTTAATAAATATTTCTATTGTTTAGTAATAATTATTAATGTATATAAAAATATATCATACAATCAATAGTTTCTAAGTGACTATTTGGCACATAAACAGTATACTAACGTTTAACACTTACACACACATACACATACACATACACATACACATACACATACACATACACATACACATACACATACACATACACATACACATACACATACACATACACATACACATACACATACACATACACATACACATACACATACACATACACATACACATACACATACACATACACATACACATACACATACACATACACATACACATACACATACACATACACATACACATACACATACACATACACATACACATACACATACACATACACATACACATACACATACACATACACATACACATACACATACACATACACATACACATACACATACACATACACATACACATACACATACACATACACATACACATACACATACACATACACATACACATACACATACACATACACATACACATACACATACACATACACATACACATACACATACACATACACATACACATACACACACACACACACATACACACACATACACACACATACACACACATACACACACATACACACACATACACACACATACACACACATACACACACACATACACACACATACACACACATACACACACATACTCACACACACACACATTGATTTTGACAACTGATAAGTAGCCGTTAATTTTGTTTTATTATAAAATACAAATATATATATAAACAATGAATAATATTGTTTATATATATTTTAGTAATTTTTTTTTAAAAAAAGCAAACTTGTAGTCAATAACTACAACAATAAAAATTCATTGTATTTGTTACTATACTGTAGTGAAACTTATCTTATAGTTGACTATTATGTGTTATATAATCTCTCGATATTTTTTTTATTTATATTTTTTGTGCTGAATTCATCATTTAGGAGATTGATTTCATCGCAAATATATATATATATATATATATATACATACACATACTCATACACACACACATACACATACTCATACACACACACACACATACACATACTCACACACACACACACACATATATATATATATATATATACACATACACATAATCACACACACAACACATACATACACATACTCACACACACACACTCACACACACACACACACACATATATATATATATATACACACACATACACACATTCATACTGTACACATAATGTGGTAAAATATTTTTACGCATACATAAGCGCTTAGTGATGATCATTGATAATGATGTGGTAGATATACAGTATATACGATATATATATATATATATCAATATATATATATATATATATACCTAACCCACAAAAAAAACTGGGGTCCAATAAAAATTGTATCAAAATTTTATTTAGATTTTTAAATTAAATTTTCCTGCTGTTTAATTGTGTTATATTTGAACCAAAAATAAAATTAAAAAAAACAAAAATAATTTAATTAAGACTTATTTAGTTATACAGTATATTATATGAAATTATTTTTCTAGTCTTTAATAGACTTTCAATGAATGAATGCAAAACTGATTGACAAACAGACAAACAGACAGACAGACAGTTAGACAGACAGACAAAAAAATGTTGTGTCACTCTATAGTCAACAATAGAGCAAATATAATACAAGTATTTAAAAGTGACAATTATTTCACACTTATATTATATATATATATACAGTATATTCATAGCACCTGTCGTTTTATTTTCAATTGGTGTCATCCAAACACATACTGTATATATTATAATATATATTAAATACTGTATATATATATAATACAAATACAAAATTGTTTGGTATATTAAATGACATCAAAATTAAAGTTAATGAATGAATGAATACTCTTTAATTAAAATTAAAATAAAAAAAGTCAAAAACTGTTAGTAATTATAAACTTTATATAAACTTTATATTAAATTCTGTATTATATATATTTATAATAAAAGTTTTTAATTACATTTTTCTAGTATATTATACCATTAGATATGCAAATAATAATAAGTGTTTTTAGTATATACTGTATATATATATATATAAGTCAATAAATATACAAAATTTGTATATAATTTTTAATTTAAATATATATTAAATTATTTTATTTTTCTTAATTGTTTTTAAGTAATATAAACTAAAATTTTTACAAACAAAATAAAAACTATTTATACTATTTATACAAATACTTTATAGTTTATAATATAAAATCCTAATAACAAAACTTAAAATTATAATAGACTTTCTCTATAAGAGACTATATATATATATATATATATATATATATATATATCAAGTAATATACAATATATATATATATATATATATACAGTATATAAGTATAATAATAGATATACTGTACAATATCTAAGTAAAACAAACAAATAGTTTTCTGTGTGTGTGTAATGTTTGTTAAAAATTTTTATTATATATATACTGTATATACGATATATATATATAAATAGATTTCACTGTTTTCCTCTTCAAAATCATAAAATTATAGTGAAATTGCATTTTTGTTATATTTTGAAAGTAATTTTGTTTTTGTGTAGATTTTTATCGTTGTTTAAAAACTTTTTTTTAACTCTCTCTCTCTCTCTCTCTCTCTCTCTCTCTCTCTCTCTCTCTCTCTCTCTCTCTGTTTAACTATATTTACAACACATTAACTCCCGATAGTGGGTATAATGATTCACACAAATTGTATACACATTTTACAGTAATATATATATATATATCTGATATGATATGATATTTAACAAAAAATATATATATATATGAAAGTTACAAAATAAAAATAAATTGTTAATTAGATTTTTGCAGTAATGATTAAAACTGTTAAAAATAAAATAAAATTATACTAATTTAAATAAAGATATATATATATTTTTAAAAAAAGTTAAAAAAAACAAATATAAATAAATAAATAAAATTATATATATTGTTAGTTAACTATATATATACTGTAGTAAATTAAGATTAAAAATACAAATAAAATATAATAATAAATATTAATTGTTTATAAAACATATTTATTTAATAAAAAAAATATATATACTTTATATTTGAAAAGTAATAAAGTGTTAGAAAAATTCAAATAAATTTTTTTTGTGGCTATTATTTGGCAACAAAAAAAATGTGTGTAAATTTCTAACTCAATTTGTTTATATATATTAAATTATTACTTAATTTTTTTAAAGTGAAAAATATATATAAATATAATAAGTTATATTCAAATATCATTCAATTATTTTCTTTATATACTTTACTATTTATATTGTATATAATAATTAACTATCAATAAAATAATTTACTGTTTTACTATTATTTACAATTTATTTATAAAGTTATTTGAGTTTTTTTTAAAAAACTGATTTTTTTAAAACTCAATTTTTAAAACAATTATTTTTGGTAAAAAAAATAATAATAAAATTTTAAACTCATTTTATACACACATATATTGAAGATATATTAATATATATTATAGTTATTAAAATCTAATAATAATTAATTTTATTTTATATATTATATATTATATATTATATATTATATATTATATATTATATATTATATATTATATATTATTATTATTTTAAAAACAATTAATTTTTTTTGGTAACAAAAAAATAAATAAATAATAAAATTTTAAACTCATTTTATACACACATATATTGAATACATTTATATATTAATTTATATTATAGTTATTAAAATCTACTAATAATTAATTTTATATTATCTATAATTATAATTATTATTATTACTACTACTAAAAAATTATTATATTAATAAATTTAACTAAATAATTATAATAATAATAATTGAGACATACATGCAATGGCATCGTTAAAATGTTTTTTGCTTTGTTGGTGTTGGTGGACATGGCGTTTATTAATGGCTGTCCCACTAATATTTTTAATATTATTATTATTATCATTATTATTATTATTATTATTATAGTTTTTATTATCTAGATTTTCAAGTTGCATCGATGTTATCATTATTATTATAAATAAATAATAATAATTAATTAATTAATTAATTATATAAATATAATTATTTTAGACACTAAATAAATATTATGTTAATTTCATGTTTTTTTTCTTATTATTAATAATACTGTAATAATATAATTATAATAATTTTGTTTTTGTTTTTTTTACTGATATATATATATATATATATTAAATATTATATACAGAATATTCTTGTAATATCAATAATAAAAAAAACTAATATATAATATATTATTTGCTAATATAATAATAATAATTTCCATTAATAGGTTCAATCATCGATAATAGTTTATAAGTAAAAATCATATATATATATATTGTATGTATATATATATATATTATATACAGTATATATAAACCATCAATAATAATAGGAAAAATATCTATTTGTATGTTAATAATAATAGTATATTTACAATATTTATATTATTATTATAAATATTGTCAATAGTAGTAGTATTAATAGTATTATTATAATACAAATAAAAGCAAATATTTTAATCTTTTTAAATGCAAGTATTATATTAGGCTTAATATACAAAAAATATATATATATAATATTTAATATAACATTATATATATATATATAATACACAAAAAAATATATATTTAATCAGAATCTCTATTTTATATTATATATAATATTTAATATTTATAAATACATTAATAAATTACATTAAAATGACTCACAAAAATTTATATATCAATATATATAATAATAATATATATATTTAGTTATATATATATAATATAAAGTAACCATTGACTACTTTAGCAATATATTATATATATATTAAAGTAACATTAAGTGATTGTTTGTACCATATATTTATTGTTTTAGTTATTGGGTAGAAAAAAAACATTTTTTATATATATATATAATGATAATTTAAATTATTAAAAAAAATATTTCAGATTACAACATATAGATAATATATATAAAAATTTCAAACCAAAAAAATAAATAAATAAATAAAAATATTATATTATAGATGAAGTCTACAATATATGATGAAATTATTGATAATATTATTTTGTTTTATTGTTGCAAAAACAAAAAATTAGCATAATAATATTTTAAATAATAATTAATAAATTTAATATAATTGTTATATATTTTAAATATATTTATATATATTAATATTTTGTATATTAGATATTATAATTTTTTTTTTATAAAAATAAATAAATATATAATTTAATATAATATTAAATAATAATAATAATATACCCCATAATTCATCCATTGATGTACTTTCTTTATCCAAAAAATCCAATTTAATACTTTTGCCCCTGGTCAATTGTGGCTTAGGAGCTATTTAGTATATAATTATGATATATATATATATACATGTATATAATAATTAATTAATTAAATTATTTATTTTTAGATCTATTAGATTTTAAATAATTTAAAATAATTATTAAAAAAATTAATTTTATTTTCTCTGTATATTAAATGATAATTATATCATACTGTATATAAATAATAATTATTATAATTAATATATATATATATTATACATGTATATAATAATTAATTAATTAATTATTTTTATGACTATTAGATTTTAAATAATTTAAAATAATTAATTAAAAAAATTAATTTTATTTTCTCTGTATACTAAATGACAATTATATTAATAATGATAATTATAATTAGTTTATATATTATATACATGTATATAATAATTAATTAATTAATTATTTTCTTACTATTAGATTTTAAATTACTTAAAAAATAATTTTATTTTTTCTGTATACTAAATGATAATTATATCATATATATAATAATTATTATAATTAATATTAATTATATATATATATATTAATTATAATAATAATTAATTTTATTTTATTTAATATAATAATAAATACTATATATATATATATGTATAAGTAGTTAATATTAAATTAAATAATAATAATAATAACCATTTTTTGTTGCATATGACTTAACCGATCCGGGATTGTTAGTAAAACCGGTACTCATCTGTGAGGCCTTTAATGTTATGTTAGGCCTCATTGAACAAACATCGGAGCCGATGGGCGATACCGGTCGGCTGATAGGGCCGGCCATTGATGATGATGTTGTGGCCGGCATATCATTATTAATATTATTATTATTATTACTATTATTATTAATATTGTCATTATTTTCATACTCCATAATAATAATTAGTTAATTAATTAAATTAATTATTTTTATAAATATATAATTATAATATCAAACAATATATATAAACCAGAAAAAAATAACCATGCTAAAACAGTTTTTTTGTTGTTGAAAACAATGTTAAATATTAAATAAATATATAAACACTATTTTAATTATTATTATTATTATTATTATTATCAATAATTTATTCAATAAATGTTGATTCAAATAGTATACTAATAACTATTATAAATAATAATAAATATTATATTAATGTTTAAATTTATAATATTTAAAAAAAACAAAATTATATAATATATTTATTTAGTTATTTTGCTTTATACTTATTATACTAATTATTATTATTATTATTATTATTACAATTACTATACACAGAATATTCCGGGAAAAATATCACATATATTTCAGTTATGTGCGAACACTAAATACTTTTTCCAGTTTTAAAAGTGGTTTTTCATGTGTTTTGTAAGCAAAAAAAAATTTGTGATTTTTTTTCATAGTTTTCATAGTAAATACTGTATATATATATATATATATAATTATATATACAATGAATTTATGTAATGAAAAATTCTATGGTTTAGTGATATATATATATATAATGAGAGAAAAATATTTGTGAAACTATTTATAGTACTAAACACTAGCGATATTTAATTGTATGTATAAAATTGAGTTTAAAAATTTTATTATTTTATGTTATTATTTTATTTTTTTGATACCAAAATAATTGTTTACAAAATTTGAGTTTAAAAAATAGTTTTTTTTAAAGTTAAATAACTTATTATTGTTTTCTACAAAATTTAATTGTAATTTAGTTTTTTTGATAGTTAATTATTAGATATACAATATATATATATACAGTATATATATGATTATATATATATATACTATTTTTTTGTCTAAATAACTAAATTAAGTTAACGAACAAAAAATTTTAATATATATATATATATATACAGTATATACAGTATATACTGTATATAATGTGTAACCAATTGTGTTAATCAAATTGAGGACAGAGAGAGAGAGAGAGAGAGAGAGAGAGACTAAAACTACAATACAGTGAAAAAAACAATTAATTTGTTTTCAAAAAAAACTGTCTCAAAATAGGCCCCAAAAAAATACACAAAAATTTTGTGATATTTAAGACACAGATTCCTAACTCTTATCTATAGCTCTCTCTCTCTCTCTCTCTCTCTCTCTCTCTCTCTCTCTCTCTCTCTCTCTTTCAGTCAGTCAGATAACTAACTAAATGACTGACAAATATCTGGAAGAATATATATATATATATATATATATATATATATATATATATATATATATATATATATTCAACAAATATCTAATATATTATTTTAAAAGTAACTATTAATAGATTAGTTGCCATTCAATGTATGTTTGTATATATGTTTAGTGTCAGTTAAAAATTATTATATACCATATAATACTAGTAATATATATACTATATATATATACATATATATATCATATAATAATAGTACAGTACATCACACAAACACACACATATATATATATATAAATTTTATGTGTTTTTATGCACAATAAAAATCGCATAAATTTTTTTGTTTTGTTTAGTTTGTTTGAGATTTAAATATATTTTTACTTTTATTATTATTATTATTATTATTGTCTGTGATGTTGTAATTTTCAATTGAAGTTTCAAAACTTTTTTGTTATTGTTGTTTGTTTTGAAATCATTTTCATAACAAAAAAAAATAAAAACTAAACCGATATATATATATAAAGTTTATATATATTGTTAATATATATATTATTTTTATAAAATTAAATTTTAAAACAAAAAAAATAATTTATTTATATAAATATTATATTCAAAATTAAATTCAATGTTTATATTAGTAAAATATTTTTGTTTTGTTTATAATTTAAATAATTTTAAAAAAATATATTTTATAAAATAATATCATATTAACATTTTTATGAATTTTTTTATAGATTAAAAAGCAAAACAAAAAATCAATCCGAAACCCAAAACCGTTATATGTATTATCACAAGTCTAGTGTAAGTAATAGGAAAACTATGAATAATTTTTTTTTGAAATATTTTATTTATAGTAAAATAATTAAAAATATTATTTTTAATTTTTAGTTTAAACTAAATCATTAAAAATTGTTTGTGTTATATATATATATATACAGTATATCGATATATATATATATATAGTGTAGTATAAACTGTTATATAATTAATATGCTATACTATAAATTGATATTTACATTATACACACATATATATATATATATATATACATGAAATTACATAACATTACATAACATTACAGATTATACATATAATTAAGTGATAAACTGTTTTAATAGACTTTAAAATTTTTTAAAGCATTTTTGTTGTTGTTTTGAGTTATAGACTATAACTTATAGTAGACTTTGAAAAAAAATGTTTTTTTAATGCTCTTAAATGATTAGACAAAAAAATTATTTTTATTTTTTTTGTATATAAAGTTATATATTTTGAAATTTATAAAACAAAAAAATTATAGATAAATAGCAATTTTATTTCTAATATATTGTTTTATAAAATTATATATAAATAGCTTTTATTTGTTGTATAGTTTTTTTTCAAACAAACTTTTGTTTACAGAAATCTAAAAGAGTGTCTGTGTGTCTGGAAAATAATTTTTCGTAATTCGAATTTCAAATTCGCCTAGAATACATTTGAAAAAAATAACATATAAAATATCATCTCAACAATAACATGGTTGTCAACAATACCGGATAACTAAAAAACTAATAAATAAATTTTTATATAATAATTAATAATTATAATTTGTTAGTTTTTTGAAAAATTTCAAATAAATTCAATAATAAATATAATTCAACTAATTTACATAGATAGTTATTGTATAATTCTATGTCATAGTTAACAATAATCTACTTAATAAGATTTAATATTAGTAGTAATTATTTAATATAATTATTTAAATAGTTGATAAAATTCAAATATCTAGTATTCAAATATCAATTTATATTTTATAGAAATTAATAAAATATATAATTTTTATTAAATTATATTAATTGGAATGGTTTTATATTTATTTTATAAAATATTAATACAATAACTAAAAAATAAATTATAATCTATTTTAATAATTATTTAATTTAACAAATAAAAATATATTTACACGATCATCATAAAAGAATACAATGGATTTTTCTAAATATATTTAAATATATTTTTATAAAATTGTGTTTCAATAGTCATAATAATTTGAAGCTTATATTTCAGATTAATATTGCTTTTTATGACATTAAAATTATTGTATTAATATTTATAAAAAAAAGTAATAAAAATATTTTCTTCAAATCACGCTTTAGCAACTCGTACTAAAATAATTGTTTCCATTAATAAATTTAAACAATTTAATATTCAAGAAATTAAATTAACACTATCACAAAAATAAAGTTATTTATCCAAATTTTAAGGATAATACACATTGTTAAAACAAATAATTCGGATACTACTTATGCTTATTATATTAAAATCATTAGTTGGAAAATTGTGTAAAAATAAAGATTGTATTAGCCTAACATATGATTATTTAAAATATGAAACAATAACTGTAATTGATACTATAAAGAAATAAATAATAATTTTTTGATAATAATTGAATTTAAGAAATAAAAATATATTACCCGATAATCACTGTATAAGTCAGTACAATAGATTGTATTCAAAAACAGTGAATGATAATGTAGAATAATGAAATAATTATTGAAAATCTTGATAATTTTACTTATAGTAAACAATTAGCATAATTGGAAAACTTTAATGTTTTTAATTGTAAAATACAAAATTAATTATCAAAGACAGTTACATACGATATTTTAGATGACTATTATTGTATTAATATTTATAATCAAGACAATAAAAAATATGATTTTTTTAAATCACGCTTTTAAAACTAGTCTAAAATCTATTGTATCAATTAATAACTATAAACATTTAAATATTCAAGTAATTAGATATATCCAAATTTTATATAACTATCCAAAAAAATGAAGTTATTTATCCAAATTTTAAAAATAACACTTATTATTAACACATTATATGTTTATTATCATATAAGCATAGAAACATACTATAAATCATTAGTTGGAAATTTATGTAAAAATCGAGAATCGAATAATGAATGCATAAAGCAATGCATTACTGATTCTATGACAACAAAAATTGATAAATACAAGTTACAAAACATTTATGGATGAATATATCAAATTAAATTACTATCCAAAATCTTGTTTAAAAATTTGCAATAATTAAAAACAATGTAATTTATTATTTAAAGAAAGCGGAAATTGTAAAAATGATTACAAATTGATTATAGCCAATGCTGATAACAAAGAAATTCAAAAATTAACAACACTATCACAATATAAAAGTAATTTAGCCGGTTCAATTGGATACTGGTTGGGCATATCTGTTTTATTTTTTATCAAACAATTTTATAATTATATAGTCAACTATTTAATAAAAATTATTTAAAAAAAATTGTAGACATGATTGACATAGAATTATTAAAGTATAAATTCAATAAAATAATTTTTTATCGAAGTTACGAAAAATTAATATTTGAAATATTTTTATTTAAAAAAAAAAGTTTATTAAACAATGTATTTTATTTAATGAAAACTACATTTAATAATTCAAGTTTTAAAGCAATTATTTTTGTTTATCTTAAATTAAATTGTTATCCAAAATAGGCTTAAAGGTGAGAGGTTATAGAGGGTAGGGATTTGTGAAATTCTGGTTTAATCGATTTAATGACCATCAATATTACAGAATTAAATCTTTCATAACCTAATCTATGATAAGCCCTATCTATTAGTACTTTTTTCAAAATACTTGTTTTAGCAGCAACACAATTAATTGCAATTATTATTTTTTAAATTAAATAGTATAAAACATGACATAACTATACTGTATTATGTAATTTAATAAATATAAGAATCAAACAATTTTTTTATATAGTGTATATTAATATAATTACACGATCATCACAAAAAAGTACAATAGATTTTTTAAAAGATCGCAATATAAAAGTAATTTAGCCGGTTCAATTGTGTACTGGGTGGGTGTATATCTGTTTTATTTTTTATCAAACAATTTTATAATTATATAGTCAACTATTTAATAAAAATTATTTAAAAAAATTGTAGACATGATTGACAGAGTTATTAAAGTAAAAATTCAAAAAAAAAATAATATTATGATTATTGACTATTATAGATTATTACTATATAAAATTATTATTACTATACATATTTCAAAAAAATATAATTACACGATCATCTCTGGAAAAGACCAATGAAAGTTTCGTAATAATTACAAAATTTTCAGTATTTTTACTAAATTTTTTTATAATTATAAGAAAAAAATCATAAAAAAAACTTTATTTATACTAAACTGATGTTATCTATATATTTATTAATAAAACTTGTATAAAATTTTATTATTTAGTTAAATAAAAGCAATTTTTTTTAATTTTTTGTTGTAATTGCTGTGAATTGCATATTGACTATTTAAAATTATTGCTATCGATTTTTTTATATTATGACGAGTCGATATGTTAAAGTAATTAAAAAATGTGAGAAATTTTTTAGATTAGCTAAAATAATAATTTAATATACTATTACTTTCTAGATGATGATGATAATAATAGTTTTTCATATTATCAATAATTAATTTTTTTATAACTAATTGTTATATTATATAAATGATTAAATTTTTTACTTAGTAAATAAATATTTAAAAAAACTATTGGTCGACAAATAAATATCATTTTTATAATTATAATCTAAATTTTTGGATAACTCAAATCTTGAATATTCACAATATATTTTATAGAAATGCATAATAAAAATAATTAATAAAATAATAAAAATAAATGTTTTTTTTTATAATTGATAGATTAATTCGATACAATATGAATAACTTTTTATAATAAAATTTAATAATTTTAAATGTTTTAAATTATTTCCCAAAATTTTTATGTTTAGTGTTTTCATTTGTAATTGTCAATACTTTTGCATTGCTGTTTGAAAGTTTAAAATTATATTAAATTTTTAAAATATATATTTAAAATTTTAAAAAAATTATTTCCAGTTTAAAATTAATGTTAATAAATATACACTGTTTAATAAATTAAAACAAATTAATGTTTTACGTAATTTTTTTTTATAAATAAAAATATAATTATACGATCATCATTGGATAAGATCAATGAAAGTTTACTAGTTTTTTTTATAAAATATTAATTTTATTTAATATTGTAAATTATTATTATTATTATTAAATTAAAATTTTATATAAAAAAACAAAATCTTATTGTCTGTCAAAGTTTGGTACTGGCAATGCTGTTTTGGTATAGCATTCTCAGCTGGTTTTTATAATAATAATTATTTTTTAATTTATTTCAAATATATATAAAAAAGTTTTTATTTTGTTTTATTTGTGACATAAGATTATAATATTATGTTTTGAATAAAAAATATTTTTCTTTCAATAAAAATAAAAACTATATAAGTATTTGTTCATTAATTTTTCGAAGATTTTAGGATTTTATTAATTTTTTAATAAAAAATAATAAAATTAATGTAAAATTTTTAAATATAATTTTTTAGAAAAATATATATATATATTAAAACCAAAATAATTTCTATATATATAAAAGTTATTAATAAAAGTAAATAAATATTATATAAAAATGTTTTACACTTTTAAAATGTCAAAATTAATGTAAAAGTAATACCATTTATAATATTTATTTGTAAAATTTCTATACATTATATATAGATATATATATACAGTATATATATATATATATATATATATATTAAAGTTATTTATTTATAAAATAAATAAATCACATATCATAATATAAATATTTATTAAATGTGTTAAAATTTATTTTATCAAAAATTAAATAAATGCAAACTAAAAGTATCATAAATAATAAATAACATAATAATAAATCTAATTTAAAATTTTTCAAATAATTCATGCATTCAATCAAAAAAAATTATTTTATATTATAAACAAAATTATAATATTTTTGAAAAATATTATAAAATTATAATAACTAAAGAAAATTGTTTTAAATTAATCAAAACTACAAAATATTTTTCAAAATATTTATAGGAAATTATGTGAATATATTTGTGTTTTAAAAATTTTATGAATTTAACATTTTATATCTAATTAATGTATGAAAATTAATATTATTATTTTTAAATATTTTTCTATAATATTATTATTATAATAGTATAAACTGTAAGCTTATAATAATAATAATAATAACTGTATATAATTTAAAATTATTTTTTTTATTAGACTATTATTGTTATTAACTGTAAACCAGTGTTAATAATAATAAGTAAATTTAATTTAATAAGTTTTTAATTTAAAATTTAGATTAATTATATTAAATAAATAATTTTAATAATTTTAAACAATAATTTCAACAACAAAAATATTATTTTCAAAATAATTCAATATATATTTTTTTGAAGATTCTATTAAAATATTATAAACTGTAATACTGTTATATAATATACAAATAATTTATAAATTTATAATAATAATAATATATCTAATTGACTAAAAAAAATTAAAATCGGCTAATTAAGTAATTAACTAATAATATTAAATTATACACTAATTTTAATTAACAAATAAAAAACACATAGTAATAGCCAATTAATATATAATATAAAAATATTTAATTAATATATAAATTAATTAAAATATTTAAACAAAATTAGTCGATTAGCAAAATTAATTGTTTGATTAATTTTTTTCTAATAATTATATACTATTAAGTATTGATTTTTTTAATAAAAAAAAAATATGATATATTTAAATAATTTAAATTACGTTTATCATCGACAATAAATGTGGTAAACGCTGGTAAATGGCCAATAGGTATATGAGCTGTTTGTGATGATGATGATGTCGGTGATGTAGCTATGGGTATGGTTACCGCTTTTGTTGTTGACTGTCTAGATAGTGGGGTTACTGGCAAGGGAGGCGTTTTTTGTCTAATTTTTGGCACCGGTATCGGCGTAGGCGGTGCCGTCACTTGCCTTTGTTGTCGGTGTTGTGATTGTTGGCCACTAGTGTTGGTATTTTCGGGATCGTTATCATCTGAAACAATCGATGGCATCGATGTCGAGGCCATCGAGATTTATTAGGTGTGTCGGTCCTCACACTTATATATATATATATATATATATATATACAGTTGAATAGATAGGTTGATAAACAATAACCAAAAAAAACAGTTAGTTTTTTATTTTTAAAAAAAACTTTATTATTTAAAAAGTATCACTTTTTTGGTTGAGATTTATTTTAATCACAAGTTTTTTTTTAATTACTTTTAATCACTTTTGGTTTGTTTGCTAACAATTAGACTAATAATAAGTTTTAATACATTAAGTATATAATGTATATAATTATTTATTTTAAATATTTTTTTTTGGATACTTATTATGTAATAATATAATTAATATATAATTATTTATAGTTAGTATTATATTATTATACACACTATTAAGTAATAAACATTATTATTATTATTATACTACTTAATAATTAGGAGATTCATTATATACTTTATATATATATATTGTATTATAAATACAATGGTACTCAACAAATATTATTATTATAGAAGTTGTTATTACATGTATATTGAAAAGTGTTTTAATCAAGTGATCACAATTATAATCATTCAAAAAAGATAAAACTTATGGTATTATCCAACAACAAAAAAAAAACTATTCAATAATAATAATAATAATCACAAAAATTTATTGGTATGTAAAACATGACACAAGAGAGAGAGAGAGAGAGAGAGAGAGAGAGAGAGAGAGAGAGAGAGAGAGAGAGAGAGAGAGAGAGAGTTAAAGATAGATTAGATGAGTAATTGGCATACAATATGATTATATAATTTTTGACTTTTGATTTTTTTTTCGGCTCAAAAGTTATTACAATAATAGTAGTTAGAAATTATTAGTAGTATTAGTATTATAGTATTATTTTTGATATTATTATTATTAATAACATATGGATTTTTTTGGGGGGGGGGTGGATAGGGAGGGGGAGAGGAACTGGAGTTATGATGGAGAAGCTGTTATACGGTATATATATGTTTAATATTTTTGTTTTAGACATACACACAGAATCATACAGTAAATCATATACAGAATATCCTACTGTTTGTGTGTATATGTAAATGGTTTGGGATATATAGATATATGTATGTATAGTATATATATATATATTCTGTATATATATATAATATATATATATATATGTATGTATAGTAACCATTTATATAATCCCAAGTTTGCACACAGTTATGTATGGTTATGTTTGTGTGTCTATTAAAAATCGTTTCTAATATAAACAATTGGGAAATAATGTTAGGCCATACCCCATGTTATATATATATATATACAGTATATATCTATATAAATATATATATATATATTATACAACTTTCCATCATTTTAGTTAAGTCTAGTATAGTTGTTAAAAATAATGGCATATTTGACGGCACTATTTACTTACTCTCTCTCAGTCTCTCTCTCTCTCTCTCTCTCTCTCTCTCTCTCTATCTCTCTATTTTTAATATGATTTTAAAATCACTTTTTTCCTCCCCCTACCCCACCCAATATTTTCTACTACAAAATGTGCCAATAATTAAGTATATAATAATAATCTATAGTAAAAACATAGCCCCAATGGGTGATTGTCAAACAGTCAAACACTTTTATTTATATTATATGTATATTAAAAGTTATACATATACTGTATATTATATAAGATTTATATTATACAGTATTAGTATATTATAAACTTTATATACTTTATATAAATACACATTTGAATAATGTATTTAAGAGATTAACGACACAATATGTCATCAAAATTTTTTTTTGTATTTTGAAAAACAGTTTACATATTATTATATTGTATATTATCATAGTTTTGAAGTGGTATTTAAAACAAGTTTTTTTTAAAAATTAAAACAAATTTCATTATGACTTATTTACAATACTGTAAAAATTGTAGAGTAATTATAGTAAAAATATTTTTAAAAATTGAAAATCAATAATATTTGCATGTTAATTATTTCAATTATGATTTTTTATAAAATTTAAATATTAATAACAATCATTTTGATTAATTTATTAGATTTATATAGATTAAAATTTATTAGTATTATACCAATTTTATCATATCAAGATTATCATATTATAAAATAATATTTATTTGAATAATTTTATAATAGATAATAAATATTGTTATGATATATGATACTATTTTAATTTTTTTTAAATATTATTATAGATATATTTGTAAAGTGAATTTTAAAAAATACTATTTTAATAAAAATTATTAAACACACACACACACACACACACACACACACACACACACACACACACACACACACACACACACACACACATACACAGACATATATATACAATTACACATACATATACACACACATACACACACATACACACACATACACACACATACACACACATACACACACATACACACACATACACACACATACACACACATACACACACATACACACACACACACACTAACTAACTAACAGCAACAAACCTTTAACAGTGCTAATTAGCGACATTTGCGGGCCCTCCCGAAACTGTTTGGACGCCTTACGGTGACGACCCATTTCCAGCCACGAGGGCATCGTATCAAAGTAGAGGACCCGTTTGGTCGGCGACGGCGGCGGCACTGTTAGTCCTAAATCAATGTCGTCATCGTCATCATCATCACCAGCACTACCAATGCCAGCACCTGCACCCCTGGCACCTGGAGTTTTATAGGTTAAAACTTTTGGATCGTCCAGGTATTCAATGGCTTCCGCCTCCTCCTCGGGTATGGGCGACGGTATTTCCATGTTTTTGATGATACCGGTGCTCAAAACAATATGTAAAACTTTTTTTTTAATAATAAATTAAATCTTTAACTGTTGTAAACACTTATACATTAAAAACAAAAGCTTTAAAAAACTTTATAATAGTTTTATTTTCAAACAATTATATATATTTTGTTGTTGTTGTAGTTATCACAGTAAACAATATTATATTATATAGTAATATAAGTATTAATTTATATTAAATTAATTTATCAAAATATATTACACTTCCGGATATATAAAAAAAATATATGTATAACTTATTTATTGTTTTTGTCAACAAAAAAATATATAGCAATGTAATGATTGTTATGTATGTAATGATATGAATATTTTTTATATATATATAAATTATTATTATATAAAAGATAAAACTTTTTTATTTGTTTGTTAGTTTAGTTATACTTATTATGTATTCAATAATTTTATTGTTTATTGAATTATTATTTATTGTTTTTTTTCTATAAAACTTTTATGCCATTTATAAATTATTTTTAAAATAATAATAGTGTATAAAAAATTGTTTTGTTTTATAAAAAAAAAACTATTTTTCTATGATATATTTAATTAATGAAAAAAAATTTTTGTCATGTAATTGTAAATACAATTTCAAATTATACATAAATATTTGATTAACGAAAAAATATATTTAAAAAAAACTTTTTGTTTTTAAAAATTTATAGTTTTGTTTTTATATTCAATTATATTTATACATTATATTATATAACTAATATATTAATTATAATTTTATTTATTTTTTTTTTAAAATATGATAAAAATTACATTGTACATATTTGTGAAATTTTTATATATTTATATTTTTTATATATTAATTATATTTATACTGTTATATAAAAAACATATACTAATATACAGTATATAAATAATCTTAAAGTTTTTTTTGACAGTAATATAAGATTAATAATAATAATAATAATTATTATCATAAAAACTATTTATTGAATTTTTTTTTATATAAAAAAAACGTTACATGTATTACACATGTATTAATAATATTTCAATTATTTCACACTCATATATAATAAGCGCATAAATAATAGATAATTAATATAAAAAAAAAACTGTAAAACATTTTTTACATAAATATTATATACATTTATATACTGTATATAACAAAAAATACATTCAATTGAATAATTAAACTGAAGGTCAATGCAGATAAAAAAAACTGTATATTAAATACATAATAAATATTTAGATCAATCAATAACGTCATCTAATAGTAAGACCCCCCACTTAAGTATTATTATTATAAAAATATATATATATAATTATAGTAACAGTTATAAAGCTATTATAAAGTATATAAAACAAATTAAAAAAAAACAATTAATTAATGTGACGTTATTTATGACCCATTTATATACTACATACTATACATACAGTTTACATGAAGTCATCCGTTAAGAGTGTTGGCAATTGATCGCCAACTTTAGTGACCAGATATTTATCGGGTGTTTGACCATCGGGTAAGTTATATATGTCCACAAAAAACAATCAATTGGATGACCAACAAGTGCGGCGGGCGTGGGTGGGGTTCGGGTGATAGTTGTTGTTGTCTATCGATGGCCAGTGTTGTTGATTGATAGCCAACGCCCTCAACAACGACAACAACAACCCATTGGATTAACCACTTCTTCGGTGATCTTAATCACCGCCGCTGTTGTTGTTGTTATAGTCAACCAATTGATTGATTTGACATTGAATTAAGATCTGATGATAATATCTATGATATACTAAAAATGTCTTATCAATTGTTTATCCCATAGAGAGATGGATCACTAATTTTTGAAGATATTATTGAAGATAATTATTTTTCGGTGGCAACTATTACGGCAACTATTTTCACGATAATTGTGACCACAATTTAATAGACAGACAGACAGACACTATGGATATACAGCCGCCAAAAGACATTAAGATATTGGAATCAGTGGATGATATACAAGTACGGCGGGAGACAGTACTCGGCCGTTACGCACAGTTCAAATCCGAGGCCCGGGATAAGCGATCGAAACTAGAGGACAGTCGGCGATTTCAGTATTTCAAACGAGACGCGGATGAACTGGAATCGTGGATCAACGAA